>NC_134409.1:47268809-47393668 GCF_038048845.1 Mixophyes fleayi
ATCTCCTGAGCCCTCCCTGGACATACTCTTTTATCCCCAATGATATTTCTATAATCTAGATGTGGGTCAGCTCAGTTGGGGACCATGGGTCTTGGCCTACCATTAGCTAAGGCACTTAGAGATGAGATGAACAAAGAAAGGGCACGGTAAAAGGATCCCTCTCTGGACCCTCTACTGGGATGACTGATATCACTGGAATGGAGATCTGGGGGTAATTGTATCAAATAGCAATTTTTGAAAATAGCAGATATCCGGCAATTTTTCATGGTAAATTTAAAGCGGCAATAGCATTAAAGTGACGTTTTTGCCACATTAGTACATGCTCCTCAGCTGGAATAAGACTTTTTGTGGATCATACTAAATCCTTGCAATTCAATATTGTTAAAGGTGTCCCTGGGTGATTCCTAAACTTTGGCAGATCTGGTCTATCAGGGGATCAAGCTTCCTACTAGCTTGATCAATGAAGTGGTGTTAGCTTTGCTAATTTTAATCAGACCTTATGGCAATTACATATAACAAAAAGACACAAGATCACCATTTGCTGCTCTGGAGGAATTCAATTTTCCCTTATCTGACCTTTAAAATATTAATAGGTGGTCCGACAAGGGGTCTGAATAGGTGGAGAAACTTTTTGAAGATGTTGTAATTTCATCTACAAATTAATTTATCCCTTCCAACATGTTGCTTGGGTGTCTGAGACTGGCAGGTAAATTTAGCAGGCATTAGTGTATACTGTAATTATGTGGAAGAGGTCACTAGTTGGTTCCAAATTTTATAATACTCTGATTAGTTTATTTCCCTCTATTTCCAATAATGCACTACAGATATGACATAGATATAACATGGACTGTGCTTATGAGACAAAATGAGGATTAAAGAATTTGACCTGCTTACAGTGTATGGGGCCAGTTCAATTAGCTGTGAGGTTCTGCAGTAACCTCCCAGCTATGTTACTGTACAATGTTTTAGGTCATAAGCTCAGAAACATAGCTGGGAGGTTACTGTGGAACCTCGGATTATAAGTCTTGTTATACCTTCTGCAATTGCTAATATGTAATTTCTTCTGGTGAGTGCTTTTTAAAAATTGAGATAAAAGTTGGGGGTTCCTGTCTTGTATTCTTCTATGTGCTGCCATGTTGTCCTTATCAGCAGACATGTGTTCCATACTAAGGACTCTTTTGTCTACACAGCAAGATCAGTGTACCTTTAGTCTAATTGCACTTCAATTGCACCCCACTTGTACCTTTACTGAACCCACACTCCACTGTTTCCAACAAATGCTGTTTACATAGGTATTTAATCCCGTCTGCTTTAAATCAACCTCCTTACTTGCTGTTTTTCTATGAAACCAATAGTCAGTGGTTTCTGTTTTTTTTTTCAAAACAATGCATTTTTATTACAAGCATATTTTTGTTCCAACCAATACTTTTTGACAGCTCAGATATAAATGTCCGACTCACTGCTATAAATATGCACCAAAGCAGAGCCTGCTCCTCTGAAGGGAAAATGATTTCTTTTGAAGAAGCACATTTTTATTTGAATCAACCGATTCCTGAACTAATATAAATATACATCTGTACTTCCTGTATAAATGATGGATATTTTATTCCTCGAATCTCCCTGACTTGGATATATTTCCTATGTCGCGTGGAATGTTGGTTGAACCCAATTTGGGATAATAAACTTTACTTTGTTTTATTTGATTAACTTATTTTAATCATATAAAAGGGAGAGAGAGTTGAAAAATGGGTTGCATCAATCTAAAGTAAATCTAAAAAAATCTCAAACATATTTATAGGTCTCAATACTGTAAAAGAACTTAAGACATTTTACACTTTATGTATCTTTTACTTTTCCCTTTCAATGATAGTTTACTGACGTAGATCAATCTTCTGCTCTGCCTGTTATTAGTCTGTGTTAAGACAAAGCAGAGGAATTTACCCTAACAGCAAATCAGCATTATAGTTAAAATTTCAGACAGGAAACAACATTTACACAATATATCTGTTACATATATATATACATATGTGTGTGTGTGTGTGTGTGTGTGTGTGTATATATATATATATATATATATATATATATATATATATATATGTGCATAAATAATATATATATATATGTGTGTGAATATATATATATATATATATATATATATATATATATATTATTTATACACATGTATGTATGTGTGTGTGTGTATATATATATGTATATATATATATATATATATATATATATATATATGTGTATATATATATATATATATATATATATATATATATGTATGTGTATATATATATATATATATATATATATATATGTATGTGTGTATATATATATATATATATATATATATATATATATATATTGAAAACCATGAAGAAGTGAAAATTAGTTTGCTGGATCTACATGGGTAGATTTGTGTCATATCAGACAGATCTTGTGGCTATGCCGAACAATTGCATTACATGGGGCCCAATCAGTGGAACTTTAGCAGCATGTACAGCATAAAAATCAGTAGTATCCCAATCAGATTTTGAATGAGAATGCTAATTGTTTTAAAGTGACTACACATGGGCTGGTCCCAGGGGCAGGCTGGGCTGGTGGGCTAGGGGGCCTTTTCCTCCTCGTGCCGGTCTCATAGCGAACTACCTTGGGCTTAGTCACTGGGCTATCTGCATTTTTTTCCCATTAAAATAGGCTGCTGAGTTAAGTCTTGCCCCCTCGTCTAAACTTTGCCGGGCCCTCCCATGGCTGGTCCTAAAGATAGATCTAAGGGACAGGTTTAATGCCCAATTTGGTGACTCAGGTAGATGTATCCAAAATGATCAATTTGTGGCCACTGCCCAGCAGCACACAAGTGAAAATAAAATGGAAATCTGTAGGGCAGGGGAGTCACTGTACTTAAGAGCTCAGCCAGCAAATTAAAGACAAGATAAGAAAAGATTACTAGTATGAAGCCGCACAACAAACTCCTCTACTTACACATAAAGTTCATATGTACAGATTACAGACATTCACACATGCACATTCTGTAAGTATGCACACATCCATATAGGCATATTGTTATACCTCATCTACTAACTGGATGCTGTGAAAAAAACAATTACATTGAAAATATGTCCACAGTTCTGTTATTGAGTAATTGTGTGCTAAATTGAAACTGCTAATACAATTTCTTCTGCATCGTTGCTCCTAATGTACTGGGGATGTTTATCCCCTTCTCAA
The DNA here is from genome assembly GCF_038048845.1 of Mixophyes fleayi. Lineage (NCBI taxonomy): Eukaryota > Metazoa > Chordata > Amphibia > Anura > Limnodynastidae > Mixophyes > Mixophyes fleayi. The sequence goes on from NC_134409.1 coordinate 47,272,041, forward strand.
TGACAGGAGATTCCAGGCTCTGAACCAGCTCTGTGGATGCCTTAGGGTCCAGAGTCATGTCGGTGGATTGAGTAAATCAGCATACAGAGACCCCAAGCTATTAAGTCCTCTGGGAGACATATGTACATGGTGGGCTCAACAGAGTGCTGCTTTACTAATTACATGTACTAGTCTGTGCTTTCAGGAGAGGTAACTACCTCCTGACTGCGGGAAGGAATGATGCAAGCTCTATGCAATGCGCAAGATGAAAAAAAAAAAAGAGATGTCTAACCATATGTTAACTCGGTTCAAAAAACATGGAATTAAGTGTTCTTTTATTTTGCTATCTCAGCTAATGCATAGTGTATTTATGTTTTAAACAGATGTAAAAACACACACAATGTGGATCAACTGACTTGATAGCTGTGCGCTGGCATCTGATCTGATTGAATGCTTTCATTAAAACTCTACTATTTTATCAATAGATCAGCCCCCTATGGAGTAAAAGAATAGCAAATAGTGTGCACACATAACATATATAGGTTACAATCTACATTTTCATGAGGCTAGGTACACACTACATTGATTTCAGCCAATTATCGGGCCAATCACCCAACAAACAAGTGTTCAGCCCGATATTGCATTAGTGTGTATACTTAGACGACGATCGAGAGTCGTTCCAAAGCACCGACCATCGTTGGCTTTGATTGCTCAGCAGAACTATAAATCTTGTTCAGCTATGGAAAGACATCCTTCCAATCCTGCAGTGTGTATGCACTCACGATCAGGATCTTCATAGAGTTTAGACTATTTTGTATAGTGTGTACGCAAGAATAGGCATGCTGATTCGGATTCTTTTTTTTCCCAGTGATTAGTAAAATCGTTATAGATAACACATTGGTCAGAAAATTCTGTAGTGTGTACCCAACCTAAGTAGATGTTTTATGTCAGTGTTTCCCAACTCCAGTCCTCAGGGACCCCTAACAGTGCATATTTTTCATATCTCTTTGCTGGAGCACAGGTGTATTCATTACTAACTAACACATTTTGAAAGATCCACAGGTGGTCCTAATTATTTCACTTGTGACCTGGAAAATCTGCACTGTTAGGGGTCCCTGAGGACTGGAGTTGGGAAACACTGTTTTAGGTGATACATAGCAGAATTTGTACTGGGAATGATAATGATCAGTGGAGCAGAGTGATTTGAGAGATGGTGCGAAATCCTGGTGATACAATCTTCAAGTTCCACTTTTGCTTCACCATTCCACAGAATACTGGTGTGCACTGCATTTGCAAATTTGTATTATTACTGAATTTATAGTTTTAAAATAAAGCTGGGATGGAGACGCTTAAGTCATTCTGCTGTGTGATGTGGTACGGATAGGACTGGCAACACTTAATGCCAAATTATGCCAAACACAGAATGAGGAAAATAGTTTGCGGAACTGTTTTGAAAATTCTGCTCACCTCTAATTTAGATGCACATTCAGGCATATTACTGTCCATATGTCAAGTTCCATATGAAACATCTAATGTCAAGAGAAGTCTGTCCATCATCTTAAACAAATAGTTGTCTATCTCACAATCAACCTCATCAAGTTGAATACATGAATTAAATAAATCAGCTTTAGTAATACAACATGACCTTTTTAGCAATGTAAAGGACTTCCTTTACTGATACTATTATAAGATAGGTTACATCATACAACAGATATAATGGGCCTGTTCATTGGGGCACGTATCTGCCAATTTTGAGCATATTGTATGCAAAACCACTCTGTGCATGCCCAGAACAGAGAGATACGAGCGAGAAACAGATAGATACAGTTGTGCACGCAAGCAATGTCCATGTGAAAACGAGCTTAAGGAGCACTTACAACTGCTTACGACTATGGGGAGTGAACTGGTCAGGAAGGGGCGAGTTGCAATATTCGTTGCACAATAGGTGCGTGTCAACCTCAAGCGCATGCAACCATGTCCAAATCAAGCTCTACGGCTCTGAAAGTACTGTTGTTTCTGCCGTATCTCTTACACCAGCTCTAGGACTAGTCTAAGTCCCGATCAATAATGATAACAGTCTTGTATGCATGATGTAGGATGAGTTTGCAATCACGAGCAACTGTAAAATGTATTTTTATGTCCAGTAGACATTAACCGCATTCTAATAAATGTATTTCATGAAAAAAAAATGAAACTGTTTTATCATTAATGCCTCTAGTATTATATCATGTGGCATTAATTCAATTTTTTTTTTCCCTGTGTGCTCTTTTTAGAATTTTTAATCCACATTCTTCAGTACATTCTGTAGTTTTTTTGTTTGGTGTATATTTAGACAAGGCTTCCAACATAGATTTATTTTTTAAAGATTTTTTTTTCTCCTCAAGCATATCTCTAATGAGCCTGATGAGGCCGCTTGTACCTTTGTACAAGTATGTTTTAACTCTTTTAGAGTACATACAAACTAAAAAGGTTAAAGCCTGATTCAGGCAGGATGTGTTATTAACTTACTTTTAATGTAATTGTTACAATTTGATATAAATGTCACTTTTAAAGTCTATTATTTAAACAACAGAGACTTGTTTTTGTGGATAATCAAATAAGTGTATTAGAAATAATAACAAACAAGTCAAATACCACACATCATATATAATAAAAATAAATAAGTAAATTATAGTCATTTTCTTTTCAGCTTGCCCGCGGCTGTGTGGTTTGCTATTGCACCTGGATTCTGGTTACCCATGATGTGGAAGACAGTGCAGAAGTAGCAGAGGTCATTGGGGCAGCAGAGAGTAGCTGGGCAAAGGGGGCTGGCGGGCAAGAAGTTTTGGGGACAGAAAAATGGATTTGGGTTGGAGAGGGTAGTGGGAAGCAGGTGAACAGTGGGAACTATAACAGGGGAAAATGGTGCATTAAGAGGCACAGGGTCTGGAGTGGGTAAATCGGTCCAATGGCTATTATAATTATTGGGTAAGAAGATTGGAAGTGACATAGTGGCAAAGCAGGTCATTGAAACACAAAAATATGTTGTCACAAAATGGCAGGGCTGAATAAGTTATCTCCCCAGGACATGCAGGTGCATTTTAATGTGATTTAATTCAGGTGCATTCACCAACGAATGCCAGTGTATAATTAACAAGGGGACAGGCATGCCCTTAATTGCTTGGACACAGACAATAATTAACAGGTGAGGCAGACATCTTACATACGGAATTGAAGAGATCCGCGAGTGACGTGCCTATGACCATACATGCACTGAGCACTAATCACAGTGCTTAATGTTGGAGAGTCATTCACTTGCAAACATGAGGGCTGCGACATTTGCCAGAGCAGAGCTCCGCATACTCACTGCCACCATGGATAATTTGTACTGGCCTATGGAGCGAGAAACATCATAAAGGAAGATAAGGTTTGTGCTTATTATTCTGTGAGGAGACGAGTAAGTCTTCAGCTGAACCGTAGGCTCTCTGTGGTACAGTTTTAGCGTCGCTGGAGTGATCTGCGGAGGCAGCAGCCCCTTCTATTACAGGATCTCAGGGCTGAGATTTGAAGAACTGAGTCCCCTAGTAATCGCAATTTAAAAATTTACTGGATAGCTTAACTTTAAAACTTGTTTTATGTAATGCTCTAACTGGTAATAGCCTTAATTTAGCTAAGTACAAGACCTTAAACAAATACCATCTGTAAAATATCTACCTCACCTGTCAGCTAATCTGTCATCAACCGTATCATGTAATAATGTTCTTTCTAAATCACTATGTGATTGATATTACTCTATCCATTGGTCAAGTCCATCTGTAATTGGTGTAGATTTTTGAATCTTTAAGCCACTCAATTGTCTTTGTGTGCAAATGCATATTTCACAATGTAACCTAAAATTATTTGGCTATCTCTATATGAGATAACATTTTAAAATAAGGTTATATGTCATATTTATTCCAACAGACTGTCTGACCCTACTCCATTGCAGAATTCTTTAGCAGCGGTGAGGAGATGGGGCCAGAGTGGAGTTCCAGAAGGAGTCCTAGGAGGAGGCCCATGAGAAGGAGGTCAGTGAAGAGGACACCCTTGAGGAGGACCGGGAGGAGGAGGAGTCCTAGGAGGAGGCCCATGAGAAGGAGGTCAGTGAGGAGGACACCCTTGAGGAGGACTGGGAGGAGGAGGAGTCCTAGGAGAAGGCCCATGAGAAGGAGGTCTGTGAAGAGCAGACCCTTGAGGAGAACCGGGAGGAGGAGGAGTCCTAGGAGGAGGCCCATGAGAAGGAGGTCAGTGAGGAGGACCGGGAGAAAGAGGAGTTGGAGGAGGAGGCTGTTGAAGAAATTAAGTATCTTGAGGCAAAACTTTAAGACATTTTGTGATGTTGGGGGGACCAGTGTAGTTTTCAGAAAGCCTTGATTTCACACATGGAACTTACCCTAGACCTTGGCAACGTTAGCCATTCCACAAGTTTTGGACATAATGTGCCTGATAAGTGTTCATTGTTAATCAATGTTAAACAGATGGGGGCGCTTTCATAGTGTATCAACCAATGTAAAAAATGTATTTCCTAAAACATACAATAGTGCACGTACCAGAGGTAAAAGTAATAAACAGCATATCAAGATCACAAGTCGGCGTACTCTCCTTTCTCCAAAACCGGGTTCATAACAGATTGCTCTCACAATCAGTATTCAGCGTCTACTCTCTCTACGCGTTTCACCTCAATGACTTCGTCAGGAGGGGTGTATATATATATTTGCAAACATTACAAATTATCAAAAAAAATTGAAAGAAATCACAATTTTTTTTAAAAAAAAATATAACAAAAATATTACAATCAGATGGAGATCTAAGAAATATATTATTTAAATTGATTTATTGGTACTTTATTTTGTTAGTTTTGTAATTTAAACAAAATATTGCTTCACATATTGGTGTGTCGTGTGTCCCCCCCCCAAAATGGAAATTAGAATTCATCTATATTGGTACCATAATGAAGGACATTTTGAACATAAACTAATATATTATAAACATGTGTCCCTTTCTACTGGATATTAACTCCCAGACATTTTTAGACATGATGAAGTTTCTGATACAGGTAAAAAAATATGACATCATCCACTATTAATGTAATGAATGAGGTAATCGTTTGCTTTCCACACATTATTATGGGCTCAAAGCCATTATGTCATTATCATCATATGGGATCCATTCACAACATGCAAAGTCAAAACCAAAAAACAAAAACAGGTGAGCCCCCCCAAAACAGCTGAAACAACTCTAGGGCTGCCAGTCTACAGTCTAAAAATCGTGTGCTAAACAGTGTGGCTTCACTTTAAGAACAAAGTTGTAATATACAGTGTCATTGAAATAAAGTAGATGATGAAAAATCTGCCCCTAAGAACACTACTGCAAAATAAACTCAAACATCTCTGTTTATAACAACACCAATGCTTAGCGTACTCTAATGTAAGTGAGCAGAAGAACACAACTCCATGGTCAGACGCAATAATACGCTGCAGAAATTTTACGTGACGTAAATGGCTTGCGACCGAACTCATCTAGTTGCGTATCTTGAGAACCGTTCCTTGCTGAATTCGGACGTCACAAATACATGCGCAAAAAAAGGAATGCAATATAAATATAAATTTAACAACTTATACAACTGTACCATCCAGATTCCCACAACTCCTATTTGTTTACTACTAAGCTAGCCATGCAACATAATTTTTAATCAGAAACTATTTTACTTTTGAATGCAGTTTTTCCTTCTTTCACTTTTATCTCCCAATGTCTATAATTACTAGACAACTAAAGTAAAAATAAATTGTGATATATAAAATTATTGTGGTGTTTTATTATGCTGCTGAGTATGAATCAGTTATTTATTTCAGCTCAGAAGTGAATGTATCTTTAAAATAGCAGTGACAGGAGGGTGAGGCTGAGGGGAGATTAAAAAAAAAAATAAAAACATAAAATAAAAGCAGGGCTCCTAACAGCAGCAAAAGATATCAGGACACTGAAATAAGCAGCAGCTGCTTGCAATAGATTGCGTGCAGAATGCATTAAATGGGAATCTTTGGCTGCCCAGTCAGACTGTCTGCAGAACAGTTATTAATCACCCATGTCACAATCCCTAATCCTATTCAATGAAAAAGAAAGGTGAGAGCCCACAGCCCCCGTCCCATGCAATTAGCATTGATTGTGCAGAGTGCAGAACTCGGCTTTGACAGAGACGAGTTAACAGAGTCTCTAGGAGAAATAACCCTTTTCTCAGACACTGTTGCAGGAACATATGCCCCGTGGTGTACAAGGCGAGAGGGCATTATTATACTAAAAGCTGGTTTTGTTCCCCCTACATCACTGGCTGCTCTTCTTTGCAGTTGAAGGGAGATAGGTCACATATGCTGGGTGCTGGCAAAGAGCAAGCCTTCCAATGAGGTAACATAACTCCGAAACAGTTCCTGCTACATCAATGTAGACGTTACAGAGCATCAACTTTTCAAACACCAAGTGGTCTCAAAATGACCATAAAATTACTACAAGACAGGCCTGTTTATTTTAATGCATTTTTCTACCGGCCCGCAGAGAATAGGATACTTTTTCTCTCAGTATCATGACTTAACAGCTAATTCTCCTACTCTTTAACCCCTGCAATACAATCTCACAAACTGTGCAATTTTTCCTGGTTTTCTGCCCTTGTGCATCTATAAGTGTGGGTCCTTTCCCTGGCATCCCCTTTCTCTTCACAGGCTGGCACCCCCACAATATCATACTGCTTCTTCATTTACCAAAGGTATTGACAAAACCCAGTTTGGTAACTATAAAGTCAGTGATATGAAAATATCATTACTTTGGGAAATTGATACAACATGATGACATGGTGGGAGGCAGACCCCAAATCAGCCTCCTCTCTGGCCAACAGGGAATGACTGGGCTGGAGGGCAGGGGGGCATCCGCCCCCAGGCCTGTCCCTTTATGGGCTTGCCCCAGGGACTAAATTTGCCAGCCCTCCCCTGCTGGCTAATATGTGAAACTAGGATGCAAAGGGTCAAACTTGTCTCCTTCTGCTGTACTGACACTCTAATGATTTCACTGAAGTTCAGCTGAGGTGCATAAATGGGCAGAGACAAGAGCATGAGGCAGCCCTTCAGTACCACGATCCCTGTTCAGTAGTCACTAGGGAGAACTTACCAGGTTATTACAGCAATAACTTGGGGTGTAGTAATGTAGCAAGGTTTGGATACTGGTCATCAGACATGGTTTTTTATTGTATACCGGTCAACAGGATGGCTCTGTAGTGTATAGCTTCACCAGACTAAGCTCTGCATTGTATTTTGGTCACAGAAATGGACTCAGTGTGACATACTAGTCACCTGAATGGGCTCTGCATTGTACAATAATCACCAGAATGAGCTCTGCATGTTATATTCTCTAATAGAATGAACTCTTCCTAGTATATTCTTCACTAGAATGGGTTTTGCATTGTATACAGGTCAGCAGAATGTGTACTCTACACTAGTGTGGTCTGCATTTTATTCTAGTTATCAGAATGGGCTCTCTGTTGTATGCTCTTTATTAGAATATGCTTTGCATTTTATACTGGTTATAAGAGGATTATCACATTGCATGATGGTCTGTAGAGCTGTATTTAGCTCTTAGTATACCAATTGCATTTGTTATATCTGGCTGTGTAAATTCATCTCTATACTCAATCTATGACAGGTAGACATCACTGATAAGGTTTTTTATAGATTCATTTGCGAGATCACATTAATAGACAGGTCTATAAAAACAATTGCACCAGAAAGTAAAATACCTTGGGGTAAATGTATCAAAGTGCGATTTTGCAACTCCAGCGATTTTCTCGGGAGAGTTGAAACTCGCCGATGTATGAAGCTGAGTTTTCATACAAAATCGCCAGAGTTCTGCTTCTGTCAAAATCGCTACTTGCAAAATCGCCAGAGATCAAACTCCCGACGGTTTGCCACTGCAGCTATACAGCTCTCAAATGTATGAAGCTGCGAGTTAGCAAACTCAGGAGAGTTTGCTTCTAAACACACCAGATACAACACGCTGCTTGATAGCAGCATGTTGTAGAAACACATCACTGTTACACTGCCCTGGCAGTGTTAAAATGTTAAAGAACAGATAAAAGTTAAAAAAAAAAAAAGCGTGGGGTCCCCCCTCTATTCATGCTTAACCCTAGTGCTGCCTGACTAGTGCTGGTCCCGTGAAAATCGGGGAAAAATTTTGCGTGGGGTCCCCCCGATTTTCACTTTACCAGCACTAGGCAAACCAGCCAGGGTTGGCGGCACTATAGCAGGGGGACGCGTGGCAGGGGTCCCCCTGCCATAAGGACTAACCAACCCTAGACTGTTCAGCGCTGGGCTGGATTCCCTAGGGAGTGGGGTCCGCCGAAAAAAACGAGCGGCCCCCCCCCTAGAAAGAACCAACCCAGTGCTGATAGCACTAGGGCTCTTCCTACTACCCCTGGGCTGCGGGTAGTAGGGTAATATGGCGAGAAAGTATAAAAAAAACAAACGGACGCCATTTTTTTTTGTGGAACTACAAGTCCCAGCCAGCCAGGTTGCCCAAAACAGTGTGGCCATGCTGTTGCTTGTATAACTACAAGCACCAGCATACCCAGGGCATGTTGGCACTTGGAGAACCACAAGTGCCAACATGCCCTGACATCCCTGGCTTGCTGGGACCTGTAGTTCCACAAACAAAAAAGTTAAATAAACAACAACACCCTGTTGAAAACCACATCTATTTATTAAAAATAAAAACCCCACAATAAATACACTAACCACCCTCATTTTAACCACATCTATTTATTAAAAATAAAAAAAAAACAAATACTCACCAAAGATGTCTTCTTTCTTCTTCCAAAGTTCCAGGCTTGCCTCAGTCCCAGCAAATTTGTACTTCCAAAATGGCTTGAAGAAATTCAGTATCACTTCGGCCAGAAGGGCCCCATATTTGTAACATCCCGACACTTTGATTTTGCTTGAAGATAAATAATAACAGTCCTTCTCCGCCGCAAACACCTCCTACTATGTAGGAGGTCATAACCGCAATGAACTTACGTTCATTGCGTAAGCTAAAACTACAGTATAATGTGATTTTCCCACGCTAGTGGGGGAATCACCTAATACTGTACCTAGAGCTTACGCAAGTAACGTAGCTCATTGCGCATGCGCTACGTTACTTGCGTAAGCTGTAATACAGTAAATACAGCTTACGCAAGTAGTGTGGGAAAATCACATTATACTGTAGTTTTAGCTTACGCACTGAACGTAAGTTCATTGCGGTTATGACCTCCTACATAGTAGGAGGTGTTTGCGGCGGAGAAAGACTGTTATTATTTATCTTCAAGCAAAATCAAAGTGTCGGGATGTTACAAATATGGGGCCCTTCTGGCCGAAGTGATACTGAATTTCTTCAAGCCATTTTGGAAGTACAAATTTGCTGGAACTGGGGCAAGCCTGGAACTTTGGAAGAAGAAAGAAGACATCTTTGGTGAGTATTTGTTTTTTTTTTTTTTTTTAATAAATAGATGTGGTTAAAATGAGGGTGGTTAGTGTATTTATTGTGCGGTTTTTATTTTTAATAAATAGATGTGGTTTTTAACAGGGTGTTGTTGTTTATTTAACTTTTTTCTTTGTGGAACTACAGGTCCCAGCAAGCCAGGGATGTCAGGGCATGTTGGCACTTGTGGTTCTCCAAGTGTCAACATGCCCTGGCTGCCGTGGGTATACTGGTGCTTGTAGTTATACAAGCAACAGCATGGCCACACTGTTTTGGGCAACCTGGCTGGCTGGGACTTGTAGTTCCACAAAAAAAATGGCGTCCGTTGTTTTTTTTGCACTTTCTCGCCGTATTACCCTACTACCCACAGCCCAGGGGTAGTAGGAAGAGCCCTAGTGCTATCAGCACTGGGCTGGTTCTTTCTAGGGGGGGGCCCGCTCGTTTTTTTCGGCGGACCCCACTCCCTAGGGAATCCAGCCCAGCGCTGAACAGCCTAGAGTTGGTTAGTCATTATGGCAAGGGGACCCCTGCCGCGCGTCCCCCTGCTATAGTGCCGCCAACCCTGGCCGGTTTGCCTAGTGCTGGTAAAGTGAAAATCGGGGGGACCCCACGCAAAATCTTTCCCCGATTTTCACGGGACCAGCACTAGTCAGGCAGCACTAGGGTTAAGCCTGAATAGCGGGGGGACCCCACGCTTTTTTTTTTTTTAAACTTTTATCTGTTCTTTAACATTTTGACAGCTGCCAGAGCTCCGGCAGCTGTATGACAGGGCCAGTGTAACAGTGATGTGTTGACAATTCACTGTTACAACACAGGAGAGTTTGCCAAACACAGGAGAGTTAGCTAAACTCGGGAGTGTTTACATCGCACAAAATCGCCAGAGATGACCAGCGATTTTGAACATGAGTGTCAAAATCGCAGCTTGATACATTTCCAGTTTTTTTTTTCAAAACTCGCGATTTCCCGCGATTTAAACACGCTGGCAAACTCGCACTTTGATACATTTACCCCCTAGGGTTAGTAAAATTTATGACAGCACATTTCAAGTATCCTCATAGACAGGCACACCTTATTATATGTACATTCATACAGCATGTTTCACACTCGGGGCCTGAATCGTGTTCGGATGTAAATCCCTTTATGCTCAGAAACAGAGTTTCCGCCAATGAATGTAATTGCACTCGATTCATGAAACTTACGACTGCCTACTACTTGTAGGGCAGAACGAGGGAGAAAAGGGGCAAATTAACGTAGGCAGTGTACGGTAAGGGCGTACCTTGGGGATGGAGGTAGGGGGGACATCGCAGATGGGGCAGATTCAAGATTCTCTCAAGTACATTTTAGCCATCTTATGCACCAGTTACAGGGCATGTGTAAGTGCCGACTGATAGCGATGACTGTCATGGCATTGTTTTGTATTAAAAATTGCATGCCACTAGATAGCAAAGAGCATTTTCATGCAAGTAAGAGAGAATAGAAGAATTCATTGTATGTACAGTATGCATTTCTGATTTAAAACACTTTTATTAAAAATTATTGTAATTTATTATAAATTACATATTGTGACATTATAAGTTTATAGTATTTTTTGTGATGGATCAAACACACTAGGTAACTTTAAAACCGTAAAACAATAGCATTTTTCCTGCAATCCAATCAGCGGCATCAACCACACAGTGGACACAGCAAGAACTTCTGTTTCTATGGTAAAAGTAGCTTACTGTATACTTACTGCAGTACTGAACCTACCTGAAACATATACTGTTTGATAGATGCAGCTAAGTTCATCACAGGTAAAATTCTATTGTATAGTGTGTCAATACCATGTTATCCTTATAAATATACTAATAGTCTCAATCTTGTTTTTACAAAAGACTTTGAGAATAAACAACACATCGGGACTCAACTAGTTATTTGGGTAAAATTATTTATGTACGAAAGTATTTGTTTAAGGTTTATTGCAGCAGTTTTCCTTTGCATTATTCTGAAATAATCAAGCATTTAGAAAATCCCTGAAGAAATTCAGCATTTGCGTCTGAGACCTGAACTTTAATAGAGCTAAGCTTAAAGCCGCTGTCCAATCTGCCCTAGAGAAAGGAAAAAAGAAAGCCTAAAGGAAGAAGCATGAAATCCTTTGCACTCACACTAAACCACTCAAGTCTTCCACACCCTATGATACTTTGATGCATACACGGGCTTTCTGTATATAGTCTGAATAACTCCCTTGGACAAACATTTGTCTCTCGAGATTCTGACTTCAAAAGCCAAGCCATTAAAGCCCGAAGACAAAGGTCCTCATGAAAGAATGAACCTTGTGACAGAAGCTCTTCCCACAGAGTAAGTGTCCATCCTGGATCTGCCGCCATCTTTAGAACCTTCAGTGTACCAGGACCTTCATGGCAAATCTGTCAATACGAGGATCACTGGAACTCCTTTCCTCTTGGAAAGGGAAGTGAATTGAAGAGAAGAGATAGACAAACCTGGAGTTCCAAAGGAACAACATGACATTCACTAGGGAAGCCAAGGATTCCCTGGACATGGAACAGAATGTGGGTACCTTGTTATTGTGATGGGACACCATTATGTCTGCTTTGGCTTGACCCAATCTCTGCACCAGCAGAACTAATACCTCTGGATGAAGAGATCACTCTCCTGGGAGAATGAAGTGCATGCTTTGAAGATTTGCCTCCCAATTTTTCAAACCTGTAATGTAAACTGCCAAAATCACTGGCAGAAAAAGTTCCACCCTATCAGGTTTCGGGTTGTGGACACAACACCAGCTAAGATCAGGACAGCCAGAGAGCTGTGGTGTAGAGTCTAAGTTACTACCGTTATTCACCAGAGCCTGCCGTAAAGTGGGTCTTAGTGTGGTGGGTGGAGCACTATAGGTAAGTAGCTCTGAAGGCAGAATAATCAGACCAGCCGAGGTCAGCAGGATGCAGGTTAAACAAACAGAATCAGTAAGCAGATAAATAGGAAAAGCCAAAGCTCAAAACCAATCTGTCAGCGCAGTACAAAGTCAATTTGTTTTGGGGTTATCAGGATCTTTTGTTTAGATTAGCAAAAGATGGGCTCCCATCTCAGTCTGAGCTTGATAGGGGGAGAGCCCGTCGGCAGAATTGTTTCTAAGGGACTTAGGCCCTAGGACGCCCAGACCTGCTGCCCTCACATTCTGAAAAAGCCTGACTCCTGTGAAGAAGAGAATTTCAGACAAAGGGAGGCATGAAAGGAATATAACCTAGGTTGAGTTGGAGAAAAGGGCTCTTTCCTCCAGTAGTCTGACAAATAATTATGTCATTCTCAGTTCAAAAAATAACTGATCCTTTGATAGGAAGGGATTCCAACGGCTTCTTGGAAGCAATATCTGTGTCCCAGGACCAGAGCCAAAGTGCTCGTCTGGCAACTACAGCCAAAGCAAATATCCTAGGTATTCAGATATGTCTCTGATATGTTCCGTTAACAGGAAAAATTCTGCTTTTTACTGTCATTAACTACGGACATTTTTCTTATTTTTGAGACATATCTGAATGGTGAGACAATTACAAAAGAAAATTCTTGTAACTAATTTTTTGGGGAATTTATAACATAAAAACTGTTTTGGACTTTTTTATTGGGCAGAAACTTATTATCATGGCACTTGTGCTGCTATATGTAACAGGTGTTAGCGGAGTTGGTGGTAGATGTTAAACCACAAGAAGCTTTTAGACTTAACCAATTTGTTGGTATTATTTCAGAACTTGTAACCGATTATATATACTTATATACAGTTGCTCACAGTTGATACTGACTGCAACAGATAGACAGTATGACAAACTTAATATATGCAGATGGTAAGCTTATATTGTGGGCAATATCAGAGAATAGATGGCATATATATATTTTGCGCCTCTGGTCACTTTATATATCTATATATAAGAGAACACAAAAAGAAAGCAGCTCTAGTTATCACGTCTTTACAGTTCATCTGTCACTGGAAGAACCTGCTGAGAGCTAAACTTCCTGTCTGTGTATGCTCAGTAGAGTGATGCGGACATATTGAGCCCCACTTCATGTCTTCACTAGATTACAGGGGACACCAATACCAAGATGGGAGACAGAGCATAGCGCTCCATATTAAAATTTTTGAATTTGCATTATTATATCTAGTCCTTCTAATTTTTACTTTTTGACATTAGCGCCGTTATTCTTCTCTTTTTTTAATTTTGTTGATCCACATATTTTTGAGTTTTGTGTGTATGGCTCTAAGTTTGCATAGGCTGCTTTTATCCAAAAGAGTGCTCTTTATTTTGTAGTTTTGTTTAGACTAGCAACAGATGGGCTCCCACCGCAGTCTGAGCTGGGCAGGGGGAGAACTTGGTAGCTGATATGTTTCTCAGGTGCTTAGGCCCTGTGTGCTTGGCCACCAAGGCCTGCTGCCCCCACATGCTGAAAAAGCCTGACTCCTGTTAAGAAGAGGGTTTCAGACAAAGGGAGTCATGAAAGGAATATAACCTTTGTTGACTGGGGAAAAGTGCTCTTTCCTCCAGTAGTCTGACAGACAATTTTGCCAAGCTCAGGTCCAAAAAGAACTGAACTATTTATAGGAAGGGGTTCCAAAGATTTCTTGGAAGCAATATCTGTTACCAGGATCAGAGCCAAAGTACTACAGCCAAGGCAAATATCCTACATATTCAGATGTGTCTCTGATATGGAGAAAATCTGACTTTGGCTGGTTAAACTCCAGTCCCTCCATAGCCTCAGAAACCCACACCTATGCTAGCGAAGGCCCGATTGCTGCACCTGCATCCACATAGATAGACTTTAAAATGTTTTACCATTTACTGTTAATTCCATTCTTTAGTGAAGCTGCCCCAGGAATCATGTCAACTCAGCCATGGACTGAGAGATGTATCTAGCCCAAGCAGGTTCTGCTATCTCAGATGTGTCCCCCCAGGCTTGCGCAAGTGACGGTCCTCTGCTTCACAGGGCACTAACTGGGCAACTGGCTTTTGATGTGTTTTTTTGGCACTCCTCCAGCTTCAGTCTTAGAACTAGTGCCTTTTTAAGACATATTCGACCAAACAGAGAAGGAATCTGACCTAGAATATTAATTATGATGTAGATGCCTCACAGAAAATCTCTCAGATATAGAATAAAGCAATAATGAATAGAGGGACCGAACCTGTAACTATGTCCCCCACACTCACAATATAGGTATTTTACAGAATAGAGATAAAAGAATAGAATATAAAATATCAGGTATTTAGCCCTCCAGGCTTCCACACAGTAAAAGGAGTCTCGAGAGGTGTCAAAGAGGAGGGGAACTTTAGCTCATCAGCAGAACTCTGTGCTTCTTGATGCGGCCCCCAGGTACAATGTGGCATCTATCTCACATCTGCTCCTCCAGGGAGTGATCTGTGATGGGCTTTCACCTGCAGGGAAGCCTGCCAAAGTAAAATGAACCAACTGCTGTTCCTCCCCCCACTGAATTGGTGGAAATCTGCTGTCCAAGGCACAGGTCCCCAACGGCACCCATGCCCCTTGTTGCCTCAGCCTCTGGTCATAACAACTCAGAGTTTAAGTATATCTGGCATGCAATCTCCTGGTGGTCATCTTTAAAAATTCTGGTGCTGCACCATGGCGGCTCAATGGGGAGTTTGCAAGATCCCTCCCTGGAACCTGATCCCCTGAATGGGGACCACCTTCTCCCACAGAAGGACAAGCTCCTGCATGTGAGAAAAGTAGTGCTGCAATCGCAGAACTGCCTGTAACTAATGAAAACTGTCTCTCATATTTGTTATATCCCTTTTTCGCTAAGTATGCTGTTATCGCCAAACCCATAAAAACCAACTCCTGGAGCACTTAATTTGGAAGTGTACATCAGTGGGCTTGGGAGAGGTGAGGCCCAGCTCCGGCACCCTCACCTCAATCACAAGGTAGTAGTGTCCCCCAGATAGGATGTGTTCAAAATATCAACTCTGGCATATATACTGTAGAATCCTCTTAGTTTTAAATAAAAGATTGTCCACTGCAATTAATGTGGTTCCAACGTACAAAGAGATTTAATTGCCAAACATAACCAAGTATAACCGATACATTACGCTGTTGACTGGATTCAGTAACAGTCATCAATCCTGAAACCTGTGAATACACTGATACTGTATCCAGTGGCCTGTTTTATACAGTTTTGAGTTGTAAAAAACAGTTATGATGTCACAATGTGCACAAAGATAACACTAAGATCATTCTTCATTGGTTCAAAGTTCAAGATAGTTCAGAACAATGCAGGTCATAGGACACTTCAAACAATGCTTCTTCAAAGGTGGCGGCAACTCACTCTAACAGCTGTGTACGTGCTTTGCCTCAGGGAATCACCAAAAATCCAGTTTAAACTATCCTATTAACATATGCTGTACAGACCATTATTGAGTATCAATCTCATACTAATCATAACTAGCTATCGCAATATTTAATCGCCTCTCAGATAATACCGGATTTCTGCTGGTGAAATGTGGATTAATATAAGACCGAACACAATACATTTCTTATGTCCAGAATCCTAAATATCTTTAATGTAGTTCTATCATATTGTAATAAATCTCTAAGCGCTTTATATTAATAATAAAAGAATGTCAGTTGAAAAGTTTATTTAAAGTATTATTACTACAAGCACAATTGTGAATGGAAGTGTATTCACTGTGTTTTCCTATGCAATTGCGCTGGAAATTATAACAACCAATACTTATTCCTTTATTTTATTTTGAATATATATATATATATATATATATATATATATATATATGTATATATAAAAATACAACAAACGGTGCGCACAGCCGGAATATTAATTGCAAATAGTTAAATATCGTGCTAGTTCGTGGTAAATCTTTGTTTCACAAGAAATCCAACACCAGCAGAGTTTGCTCTGCGCGTCCTTCCCTTCTACCACCCGATCTCCGTCAAACAAACATGGTGTATTATCCAAGTCATAAGATTTATTCAAGGGAATAAAAATTGCACGTGCCAGATAGTAAAAGGTTTCAAGCATAGGTTACAACACAGCTAGCTTCTAGTCTCCATATACGGACATCATAATCAAAGTAGCTCTAAGTCAGAATAGATCCACAAGCACCTCTACGCATTTTATCTCAAAAGACTTCATCTGAAGGTGTGCAAGTACTTGATAGCTTATTTGTACACTGAAATGTAAAGTTGATATTTGTGTGCTACATGAAAAACTGACAGTATTTAACTTGTGTGCAAAATAGAAATCTAATTTGCACCCCTTACATTGCAACATGGTTTTGTCCAGGAGACTATATGCTCAATTTTTTTAATTGCTTAACTTCCCATTAAGAAACAGGCCCTTTGTCATTAACTGGCTTTGGTGTATAGTATTTGTATAATTATTTAATTTTTTTTATTTTTTATTATTATTTATAATAGTGGTGAGTCTGTGAGTGCCCCCCACTACAAGAGAACTCCTCTACAAGATAACTCTTTTTTCTTTTTGAGGTAGTAACGTCCCCCAGATAAAGATATAAGATGTAAATTCTATAGTTTCATAATTACTTCTAAATAGATAAACTGTTTCATTGCACATCAGTAATGTTTTGTAATTAAATTACACAAAATTTTCATGACTACATTCTATCAAATCCAAGTGGTTCTTGCTTCCCTCATTCAATATGTGATTAAAATGTTCCCAGGCTGACCACAATATTCAGTAACCCTTCAAGACAACAATATATATTTCATAAGAAAATACTGGTAGAGTGTGATTAGATGAGTACTAGTAAAGTGTTTTAAAAGCGAGTATATGAGTTGTGCTCCAGATTTAATACAGACATTAGAAAACTGCTGTTTTGACTCTGCAAGCTTAGGGATCATTGATCTGTATGTCTAAATATGTGTGGTATTCACATGGAAGCTATTAAAAACGCAGCAGTTATACAAACAAGAGAAAATCATGCATGTGACTGGAAAATAAGTTGTCGGACAACATATCAACTATGTTTTCAGATATTACAAAGAAATAGGGAATGTTGAATCTTACAGGAATGGTAGATAAAGATTCGCAAAACATTTTAGACCGTTTCAGAGCTCTTATGAATATTGGCTCCATTTTATTGTCCAACTGGATCTGGGTCCAAATAACTCAGGAATAAAGTTTGTTGACATATTAATTTTTATTTTATTGATAAGACTGCTGGGATATCATGAAGTTGAACAGCAAATTAATAAATTAGTTTATAAAGGTTTTCAGCTGAATGTCACAATGAAACTGCACATTGGATTAGAAAAAAAGATAATGCAATGCAGCGCTCCTCCATGTATGTATGTGTAACGCCTAGAGATGGTCACTGACCCCCGTGTTTTGGTTTTGGATTCGGTTTTGGATCTGGATTACCGTCGTGTTTTGGTTTTGGTTTTGGTTTTGCAAAACCGCCATTGCGTGTTTTGGTTTTGGTTTTGGTTTTGTTTGGTTTTGTTTTGCTATTTTTTGGGAAAATCCATGTTTTTGGGCCTAAATTAACCCAATTTAGTGCTCCAACTGTTTTAGAGACAAGTAATCTAATTGTTGAGGTAATAAATCATCCAAAAAAACAGTTTAATTCTTCGTTGGTAGGCCTATTCTACACACAAAACAGATTGTCTTCCTCTCCATCTATGCATATTGGCAATGCAGCCATCGTCTTTGAATGTATATTACACCCTACACTTATAGTTAAATATGTAAAGAAATGGAAAAAGCCAGTTTGGTTTCTGTCTCTCAAGGCCCCCCTCCACTTGTATAAAATACCAAAATATTCAGCCATTATAGACTGTACAATATTAATTGACATGGAGAAAGCCAGTTTGGTTTCTGTCTCTCTAGGCCCCCCTCCACTTGTATAAAATACTAAAAAATTCAGCCATTATAGACTGTACAATATTAATTGACATGGAGAAAGACAGTTTGGGGTCACTCTGTCTCTCTAGGCCCCCCTCCACTTGTATAAAATACCAAAAAATTCAGCCATTATAGACTGTACAATATTAATTGACATGGAGAAAGCCAGTTTGGTTTCTGTCTCTCTAGGCCCCCCTCCACTTGTATAAAATACTAAAAAATTCAGCCATTATAGACTGTACAATATTAATTGACATGGAGAAAGACAGTTTGGGGTCACTCTGTCTCTCTAGGCCCCCCTCCACTTGTATAAAATACCAAAAAATTCAGCCATTATAGACTGTACAATATTAATTGAC
Source organism: Mixophyes fleayi (assembly GCF_038048845.1). Classification (NCBI taxonomy): domain Eukaryota; kingdom Metazoa; phylum Chordata; class Amphibia; order Anura; family Limnodynastidae; genus Mixophyes; species Mixophyes fleayi. The sequence continues at coordinate 47,290,761 of NC_134409.1, forward strand.
ATGGAGAAAGCCAGTTTGGTTTCTGTCTCTCTAGGCCCCCCTCCACTTGTATAAAATACTAAAAAATTCAGCCATTATAGACTGTACAATATTAATTGACATGGAGAAAGACAGTTTGGGGTCACTCTGTCTCTCTAGGCCCCCCTCCACTTGTATAAAATACCAAAAAATTCAGCCATTATAGACTGTACAATATTAATTGACATGGAGAAAGCCAGTTTGGTTTCTGTCTCTCTAGGCCCCCCTCCACTTGTATAAAATACTAAAAAATTCAGCCATTATAGACTGTACAATATTATGAAAAATGGACAAAGCCAGTTTAGGGTCACTCTGTCTATGACACCCTACCCTTAAGGATAAATTGCCCTAACAGCAGCCTTTCAAGATGGTATGTGATATGGAAATGCCACAAGTCCCTTTCCTCTTTGGGGGTAGATTGCACCCTACACTTACATAGAAAGTTTTAAAAAGATGTTATCGGCATCATCTTCAGCTTCATCCTCACCCTCATCAGTGTGTACGTCATCATCACAGACTATCAATTCATCGCCGCTTGAATCCGCCATTAGAGAACAGTCAGTGCTTGGATGTCTTGGATGGTGAAGGCCTTCCTCGTGGAAGATGTAGTTCATTTTTATAAACATCATTTTCTCCACATTTTTGGGAAGTAACCTTCTACGGCGATCACTGACTAAGTTCCCTGCTGTGCTGAACACTCGTTCAGAGTACACACTGGAGGGTGGGCAGCTTAGGTATTGCAAAGCAAGTTTGTACATGGGTTTCCAAATGGCCTGCTTTTCTTCCCAGTAAGGAAAGGGACTGTCTGACATTTCCATATCAACTACCTCTTGAAAGTAATCCTCCACCATCCTTTGCATGTTTATACTCATATTGGATGGAGTTATGGGCAAAGTGACACATTTTTTTGAAAAATTCTTCAAACCAGCCCAGATGTTAAATTGTTCTCGTCTGCCCCCTGTGTCTTCCCTGCTTCTTTTTTGGAAATTTAATTTTTTACGAGCAACAGCTTGAGAAAGTGAAGGAGGACACGTCGTCAAGCCGAGGCCCAGTTCAGCGGCCAACTTGCTGAGCAATAGCTCCTTGCAAAAGTTCACATCTCGCTCATTTACAAGTAAAGACTCAATGTAGGTTTTAAACCTTGGATCAAGCACAGTGGCCAAAACGTACTGATCCGAGTTCAAGATCTTAATAACTCGAGGATCATTGTGAAGCGAATTAAGTACTTGATCGACAAGGCCAACATACTTTGCTGAATTGCTTGCTTTCAGCTCCTCCTTCATTTTCTCAAGCTGCTTTTCCAATAGTCTAATTAAAGGAATGACTTGGCTCAAACTAGCAGAGTCTGCACTCACCTCACATGTCACAACTTCAAATGGTTTCAGCACCTTGCACAGCACTGAAAGGATTCCCCACTGTGCAAGAGTGAAATACATCCCCCCTCCTTTCCCAATGTCATGACTTGTGCAATATGCTTGGATGGCTTTGCGCTGTTCCTCCATCCTCTGAAGCATGTACAGGGTGGAATTCCACCGAGTTACCACCTCTTGCTTAAGTTGGTGGCAGGGCAAGTTAAACTGCTCTTGGAGCTGCTGTAATCTCCTACATGCTGTGGCTGAATGCCTGAAATGGCCTGAAATTTTACGGGCCACCGAAAGCATCTCCTGCACCTCACGGTTATTTCGTAGGAAGCTCTGCACCACCAAGTTGATGGTGTGAGCAAAACAGGGAATATGTTGGAAATCACCCAGCTGTAATGCTCGCACTATATTGTTGGCGTTATCTGAAATGACATACCCTGGGGAGAGTCCGAGTGGTATAAGCCATGCATCAATCACATCTCTCAGTTTGCGTAACAAATTGTCAGCCGTATGCCTGTTAGTGAAGCCGGTGATACAAAGAGTGGCCTGCCTGTGACAAATGTTACGTAGTGGTGTACATGCTGCTGCTGTTCCTGCTGGTGAAGGTGAATGACCAACCCAGTGGGCTGTCACAGTCATATAGTCTTTGGTTTGGCCACTTCCACTTGTCCACATATCTGTGGTTAAGTGAACAGTGGGCAGAATGGCATTTTTCAGCGCAATCTCTACATTTTTACACACTTTTTGGTATAGTTGTGGAATAGCTTTACGGGAGAAATGGTGTCGCGATGGAATTCTGTAACGCGGACACAAAACCTCAATTAACTGTGAAAAACCAGCTGCGTTTATTGTGGAGATTGGACGCAGATCTAACACTAACATTGCAGCCATGGCGTCTGTGATTCGCTTGGCGACTGGGTGACTGCTGTCATATTTGCTTCCCCTCGCAAATGATTGTTTCACAGTTAATTGCTGAAATGTAGGACTGCTCATTTTATTCACCTGCCTCTGGGATGACGATTCACCCCCAGCAGCAGCAACAGCAGCAGCAGGACTAACGCTTTCTTCAGAGGAATCAATAATAGTGCCGGAGTCATCCAGCCTTAAGTGGGATGCCGGGCTAACTCCGAGCGCTACTGAGGATATTGATGAGGATGGTGTGGTGGGTGTATTTTGTAGCCGTCGGTATGTCGGTGAGCGGAGGGTCTTAGCTGATGAGGGAGTGCTTGTATTCTTTTGGGAAGAACTTTCAGCTTTTCCCAACACTTTGCCATGAACTCTCGTTAAATGGCGTAACATAGACGAGGTTCCAAGATGGTTAAGGTCCCTCCCTCGACTGACTGTGGCTTCACATACACTACAAATGGCTATACAATTGTTGTCTGGATTTGGGTAGAAATAATTCCACACATAAGAAGTGGATTTTTTTGTTTTATGCCCAGGCATGACAATGGCCTTTTTCTTGTCACGTGCCAGAACTGCTGCCACTGGTGCAGGACTTACACAAACAACCTCATCCTCATCAACATCCTCATTAGCGCCCTCGTTGCCTACACAAATCTCCCCCTCATCCTCTTCTAATTCCAAAGTGGCATCCTCAATTTGGGTATCACCGGCTACACTCGGGCTATTAAGGCACACATCAGCAGAATGCTCACGATTAGACATCCCACTGTTGGATGGACTCTCCACAGGGATTGTTGTCATTTGTGAATCAGAGCAAATATTCTCCTGTAATGCCTCACTGGTATCTTGCAGCTCAGCTTTGACGCGTAACAGTAGTTGTGCACCAATTGTAGCCTGGGTAACTTTTTGGGATCTGCCACTAATAGCCAAAGGTGAAGGCCTCATTCTCTCTTTGCCACTGCGTGTGTAGAATGGCATGCTTGCAATTTTTTTTTTATCGTCACTTAACTTTTGCTCAGTTACACTTCTTTTTCGCTTCAATACAGTAAATTTTTTTTTGGTTTTTGTTTTTTGCACTAATTTGAAAACACTCTGTTGTTTGACATCGCCTTGGCCAGATGACGTACTGGGAACACTAACATCAGGACTGGTGACAGAACCTGGTTGCTCATTTAGATCATATGTGGACTGCTTTGAATCCATTCTGAGCGCAAACCACTGGGGAGTGCTAAAAATTATTGAGTAGATACTGCTGACAGATATGACTTTTGACAGCCAGAAATATTAATGCACAATTAGGGAGGACACCCCAAAAACACTGAGGAGTGCTAAAAATTATTGAGTAGATACTGCTGACAGATATGACTTTTGACAGCCAGAAATATTAATGCACAATTAGGGAGGACACCCCAAAAACACTGAGGAGTGCTAAAAATTATTGAGTAGATACTGCTGACAGATATGACTTTTGACAGCCAGAAATATTAATGCACAATTAGGGAGGACACCCCAAAAACACTGAGGAGTGCTAAAAATTATTGAGTAGATACTGCTGACAGATATGACTTTTGACAGCCAGAAATATTAATGCACAATTAGGGAGGACACCCCAAAAACACTGAGGAGTGCTAAAAATTATTGAGTAGATACTGCTGACAGATATGACTTTTGACAGCCAGAAATATTAATGCACAATTAGGGAGGACACCCCAAAAACACTGAGGTGTGCTACAAATTATTGAGTAGATACTGCTGACAGATATGACTTTTGACAGCCAGAAATATTAATGCACAATTAGGGAGGACACCCCAAAAACACTGAGGAGTGCTAAAAATTATTGAGTAGATACTGCTGACAGATATGACTTTTGACAGCCAGAAATATTAATGCACAATTAGGGAGGACACCCCAAAAACACTGAGGAGTGCTAAAAATTATTGAGTAGATACTGCTGACAGATATGACTTTTGACAGCCCGAAATATTAATGCACAATTAGGGAGGACACCCCAAAAACACTGAGGAGTGCTAAAAATTATTGAGTAGATACTGCTGACAGATATGACTTTTGACAGCCAGAAATATTAATGCACAATTAGGGAGGACACCCCAAAAACACTGAGGAGTGCAAAAAATTATTGAGTAGATACTGCTGACAGATATGACTTTTGACAGCCAGAAATATTAATGCACAATTAGGGAGGACACCCCAAAAACACTGAGGAGTGCTAAAAATTATTGAGTAGATACTGCTGACAGATATGACTTTTGACAGCCAGAAATATTAATGCACAATTAGGGAGGACACCCCAAAAACACTGAGGTGTGCTACAAATTATTGAGTAGATACTGCTGACAGATATGACTTTTGACAGCCAGAAATATTAATGCACAATTAGGGAGGACACCCCAAAAACACTGAGGAGTGCTAAAAATTATTGAGTAGATACTGCTGACAGATATGACTTTTGACAGCCAGAAATATTAATGCACAATTAGGGAGGACACCCCAAAAACACTGAGGAGTGCTAAAAATTATTGAGTAGATACTGCTGACAGATATGACTTTTGACAGCCAGAAATATTAATGCACAATTAGGGAGGACACCCCAAAAACACTGAGGAGTGCTAAAAATTATTGAGTAGATACTGCTGACAGATATGACTTTTGACAGCCAGAAATATTAATGCACAATTAGGGAGGACACCCCAAAAACACTGAGGAGTGCTAAAAATTATTGAGTAGATACTGCTGACAGATATGACTTTTGACAGCCAGAAATATTAATGCACAATTAGGGAGGACACCCCAAAAACACTGAGGTGTGCTACAAATTATTGAGTAGATACTGCTGACAGATATGACTTTTGACAGCCAGAAATATTAATGCACAATTAGGGAGGACACCCCAAAAACACTGAGGAGTGCTAAAAATTATTGAGTAGATACTGCTGACAGATATGACTTTTGACAGCCAGAAATATTAATGCACAATTAGGGAGGACACCCCAAAAACACTGAGGAGTGCTAAAAATTATTGAGTAGATACTGCTGACAGATATGACTTTTGACAGCCCGAAATATTAATGCACAATTAGGGAGGACACCCCAAAAACACTGAGGAGTGCTAAAAATTATTGAGTAGATACTGCTGACAGATATGACTTTTGACAGCCAGAAATATTAATGCACAATTAGGGAGGACACCCCAAAAACACTGAGGAGTGCAAAAAATTATTGAGTAGATACTGCTGACAGATATGACTTTTGACAGCCAGAAATATTAATGCACAATTAGGGAGGACACCCCAAAAACACTGAGGAGTGCTAAAAATTATTGAGTAGATACTGCTGACAGATATGACTTTTGACAGCCAGAAATATTAATGCACAATTAGGGAGGACACCCCAAAAACACTGAGGTGTGCTACAAATTATTGAGTAGATACTGCTGACAGATATGACTTTTGACAGCCAGAAATATTAATGCACAATTAGGGAGGACACCCCAAAAACACTGAGGAGTGCTAAAAATTATTGAGTAGAAACTGCTGACAGATATGACTTTTGACAGCCAGAAATATTAATGCACAATTAGGGAGGACACCCCAAAAACACTGAGGAGTGCTAAAAATTATTGAGTAGATACTGCTGACAGATATGACTTTTGACAGCCAGAAATATTAATGCACAATTAGGGAGGACACCCCAAAAACACTGAGGAGTGCTAAAAATTATTGAGTAGATACTGCTGACAGATATGACTTTTGACAGCCAGAAATATTAATGCACAATTAGGGAGGACACCCCAAAAACACTGAGGAGTGCTAAAAATTATTGAGTAGATACTGCTGACAGATATGACTTTTGACAGCCAGAAATATTAATGCACAATTAGGGAGGACACCCCAAAAACACTGAGGTGTGCTACAAATTATTGAGTAGATACTGCTGACAGATATGACTTTTGACAGCCAGAAATATTAATGCACAATTAGGGAGGACACCCCAAAAACACTGAGGAGTGCTAAAAATTATTGAGTAGATACTGCTGACAGATATGACTTTTGACAGCCAGAAATATTAATGCACAATTAGGGAGGACACCCCAAAAACACTGAGGAGTGCTAAAAATTATTGAGTAGATACTGCTGACAGATATGACTTTTGACAGCCAGAAATATTAATGCACAATTAGGGAGGACACCCCAAAAACACTGAGGAGTGCTAAAAATTATTGAGTAGATACTGCTGACAGATATGACTTTTGACAGCCAGAAATATTAATGCACAATTAGGGAGGACACCCCAAAAACACTGAGGAGTGCTAAAAATTATTGAGTAGATACTGCTGACAGATATGACTTTTGACAGCCAGAAATATTAATGCACAATTAGGGAGGACACCCCAAAAACACTGAGGAGTGCTAAAAATTATTGAGTAGATACTGCTGACAGATATGACTTTTGACAGCCAGAAATATTAATGCACAATTAGGGAGGACACCCCAAAAACACTGAGGAGTGCTAAAAATTATTGAGTAGATACTGCTGACAGATATGACTTTTGACAGCCAGAAATATTAATGCACAATTAGGGAGGACACCCCAAAAACACTGAGGAGTGCTAAAAATTATTGAGTAGATACTGCTGACAGATATGACTTTTGACAGCCAGAAATATTAATGCACAATTATGGGGGACACCCCAAAAGCGCTGGGGAGTGCCAAATATGAAGAAAAAATAATAAACCTCTATCCTCCTCTCTGCACTAGCGATTTTGGTTAGAGCAATTGCAAGAACAATATGGTATTCTCTGTCCCTGCTCTAATTAGCCTATGACTACACCCTGCTCTCTCCCTCTGTCAAATGGCGATGGATTGCTGTGGAGGCGTGTATTTATAAAGTTGAAGTATCGCGAGAACCGAGTCCCGAGATCCGACGACGTCACAATGACGTTCGGCCTCGATTTGGATTCGGAATGGGCGGGAGAGTACCGAGCTGCTCAGCTCGGTACTCGGATACCCAAAGTTCGGGTGGGTTCGGTTCTCGGAGAACCGGACCCGCCCATCTCTAGTAACGCCTGCGGGGAACAGCACAGACGTACACAGATGAACTTACCTTACAAACGATGGTCACCTCCCGTCCGCTTCCGATGCAACCCAGCCGCTGTCCTTTTCCAGCAGACCAGCAACCGACCCTCTGTCACCTCCAACCACTTCCCTCTACGGAAGAAACAGAAAAGAGAAAATTACGGCCGTGCCTACCAGGAAAGGCAATGAGCAGAGACACTCATGTCAACCTCGCTTGCCGCCACCTCATTTTTCTCTTGCCAAGGGCGCGGGACTACAGGCACCGTGAGACCAGGAACAGTCCCGCCTCAAGTACCCCACTCACCTCTAGTTGAGGGTCTATCCGAAAGAGGGAATAGAGTGCTCTACTCACCGGGCACTTCAACTTCCGGTCCCTGCTCTCCTGCTCCTTCCCGACACCTGTGGATGACAACCAACATACAGCCTCCCTCTACTCTCCTTGTGAGGCTAGTATGTACACCCACAGAACTGCACTAACTACAACAGGCGACCCGACCCTAACAACTATTAATGGCCGGTAACGCAACTTGACTATATAATTATAACTATAACTGGATGTAGTGTACTACCATTACCTACTCACTCTACTTTACAGGGAACACCAGCCGGTGTTCACGGTCTATTCCAGAGGGCTGTTCCTAACACCCTCACCCAGGTCGTACCGAGAAGACTGTCTTCTCGCTATGGGGTCACCCACGGCATCGGTTGCACAGGACCCGAAAGAGGCACACTGGAACAGCACAAGACCGGAGTGTCAACTGCCGCACAGAACAGCCAGTCGTCAATGCTGGAACTCGAAATGACTGCCTCCACTCAAGTGGAACACCTGTCCCAGTCCGGAACCGCCAGAGAACCTGCCAGAATTGAGGACTGAAACGCTCAACCAAAACCACGGGCCGCCCCTGGAACTCAATTGAGTTGTGCCGCACTGCCAGTGAGATACTCAATCACCACCTCTGGAAACCAGCATAACCCCAGGGACCTACGGGACGGGAAAACTACTGTGTGTTCTTCCCTGGCTATATGTAAGCTCTTAACTACACTTTGTCCCCACAGTACAGGTCAATGCAGGAAAACAGTCAGGAAACAAGAGCCTACCTTTAATGGGGGCCTGATGTCTTGAACCTGTAAAGAAACACACAGCACACCAAAATACAAAACACAATGCAATATTCGCCGCACAGGCGGAATAATACCCTGCTTCTGTACCTGGAACTGTCACGTAGTACACACCTTAGTACACAACTGCTATCTAACCGGACAATTAGTATAGCACCAACCGGAGCCTCCTGCTCTACGGTTACCTAGGCCTCTCACCTAGCTACTTACCACACACGGGACCGCGCCCTACTCTACTCAGGGCTCTCACGCCACTGCATATATCCAGGGCCTTATGCTCTACACCGTGGGCCTCTGCCCAGCTGACTATGGGCCTTAGCCCACTCTCTGCTTTGGGCTCTGAGCCCACTAGCTAGGGCTTTGTGCCCGTCACTATGGCCTCTAGGCCACTAACTAGGGCCTTGTGCCCTGTCACCTAGGAGCACTAGCCCCTGCCTCACTAGACCTTGCGGCCTACCTAACTACGGGCACTAGCCCCTGCATAGGGCCTTGTGCCCTTTGACTATAATGGGCTTATAGCCCCCTAACTACTCTTAAGGGGCCTTGTGCCTAGTTTCCTGGGCCTTATGCCCCTAACTAATGGACACGGGGAAAGTGCCCGACTCTGCCCACAGGCCTTGTGCCCGACTTAATGCTAAATATACTTACCTACTCTGCGCAGGATACTCAGCTTGACCCGCAGTCTTCTTTTCCGGGTCTTCCAGACCCTCCAGCCGGCGGCACCTCTTCTCCTGTTTGGCGTGGCGTTTCCGGCAGTGTTCTGGGTGGGGGCGCTCTTAGCCCTTACAAGGGCTCTCCGCCGACATCTCCGCTTGTGATTGTCAGTGGCAGGGTAGCTCCTTGCCCTGACAAGGGCACCCTGCCACTTGTGCCGGCTCTTCTCGCCGTGACGTCCTCTCTTCACTCCGCCGGCAAACTTCCGCCAGGATGGTGCCGCCCGGTGGCTTATATAACCGCCGGCATGATGTCATCACTGGGCGCCACCGCGAGCGCTCATTGGCTTGCCGCGGCGTCAATCTTATGAACGCCCAGAGGTGAGCCGTGATTGGCTCACTCATCCGGCCACCGATTGGCCAGCGGGGGAAGGTGAGCCCTGATTGGCTCATCCTCCCTCAACTGACAGGACCTGCGAAAAAGAAGAAATACTCACCGTTGGAATGCTGGATCGGTGAGTAGCTCCTCTTCAGCAGCCAAGACCATCTTCGCCCTCTTCATGGGCACAGCTACGCTATCCTCGGGGCACATCTCCACATATGTAAGCTATGTATCACATAACTCCCAACATTTAGGACTTCTCAATTGGGACAATTCCCCGGGTGATACTTCTCCATCACTGCCGGCAACCATTCATCGTCACTCTGGTGAACGGATTGTACCTTATAATAACACTCTCAGCAAATCTAGACAAAAGCCCTGGCTGCTGGAATGGTGGGACAGTCCCCCAGAATCAGGAAAGTTGGGAGGTATGACATAAATAAAAAATAGTCTATTAAAATTGTAATGTGCTATAGCCATGATAAGCAGATTCATGAAACTGAATTAAAAGTTATGACTGCAACCCTGAGGCTAACAAACACAAATAGCAGATGCTATACCCTGTGTTTTTTGTTTTGGAAACTATGAGAGATCTAAAGCCATATAGATCAACCACCATTTCCTATTCTTAACCATTTTAGTTTTAAGTTTTTATTAACAATTGTGATAAGCACTGTACTGGGCGGACATACAATTTTGTGGTTATGCAAAATTAATTTAACCTGTAGATGAAACAAATATAAACTATCTTGTAGCATTATCTCCTTCCTCTTCTGCTTTAGTTTTAGCATAATCCACACTTCCAACTTCAGTTTAACATTATACTCTGAAAATAAGTAACTCCAGAACTTCTCATATTCATTTAATTCTCAAAAAAAGATTTAAAAAACCTTTTAGTTCTTTAAAATTAAATACAAATTAATTACTGAGTATACAATTCAAAATTTCTTTGTTAGTTGTAACCTCAAAATAAGTAGCACTAACGGGGTCATTTACAAATGTCCCATTAAAGTACAAATTTGCACTGAACCACAGCAAACAATCAGCAATTAGCTTTTATCTGTCATGTGCGAACAGCAAACAGAGCTATAATGAGGGCGGTGCCGGCGGTGCAACCGCCCATGGCGCAAGGCTTAGTCGGGGCGTAACACCCGCCCACCCGTTACATATTCCATCCCCAATAAAGTTGCAATCTGGTAAGGTCTGGTGAGGAGGGTATCTGGAGAGAAGGGGTCAGAGGTCTGGTGAGGAGGGCGTCTGGAGTGAATAGAGCTGTCTGGAGAAGAGCGAGAGGTCTGTGTTACGGACTTACCTTATCCCCGCCGCTCCGTCCAGCCGCACTTCCGCATTCAGGACCATGTGACCGCACCCGGAGGCGGTCACATGACCACAACCTAGAGGCGGGGATTTTGAATCCCCTTCTGTATAAAAACCTCACTCTGACACTCGCTGAGTGTCAGAGCAACACTTACCTGTTCCTGGCTCCTGCTCTTCGTGGATTGCAGTGTCTTCCTGTTTCCAGTGTCTCCTGTGTGCTGATCTCTGCCTGTTTGACTTCCCTGGCTCTCTAATCCCTGTGTACCGACCCGGCTTGCTGACCATTCTCCTATTCTTGTGACCCGTGTACCGAACCTGGCTTGTTGACTCCGAGTTGCCTTCTGATTCTGCCTGACTCCAGTCCTGTGTACCGAACCGGCTTGTTGACTCCGCTACCACCGCTTCACTCCGCTGTACTACATCTTGAGGCGAACCTGGGGACCGCGACCTGCGACTCCTGGCAGCGAAGCCCACCCCGCCTTGCGGCGGTTCTTGGTGAACACCGGGGAGATCGTTAGACTCCGCACCTCAGGTAAGCCAGCGCTAATCAAGATTAGTAATATAGTATCCAGAATCTGTTACAGTTTGCTCTGACCATGGATACCACAGCTAAAGATCTGTTGGAGCATTTAGTAGGAAGGATGGATAAACAAGAAGCTAACCAAGAGCAACTTTTAAAATTCCTCAATAGTCTATCCACTCGCTTGGATGTTGTCCAGAACACCCTAGTGGCTGGTGGATCACCTGGGCCGGCAGTGGCCCCTGTACCTCAGGCCGCAGCAGCAGCTTCTTCCTCGCAGCTACGGTTACCTAACCCACCTAAGTTCGATGGAGACCCTAAAAATTGCAGAGGATTTTTAAATCAATGCTCCATACAATTCGAGCTTCTACCTGGGAACTTCCCCTCCGGAAAAACGAAAGTGGCCTATGTGATTTCGTTATTGTCCGGTCAAGCTTTAGCATGGGCTTCCCCCTTATGGGAGACGGACGACCCCATTCTACATAACTTCAACCTCTTCTTGTCCACCTTCAAGAAAATATTTGATGAGCCAGGAAGGGTGTCCAATGCCGCTTCCGGCTTACTACGTCTCCGCCAGGGAAACCAGTCTGTGGGGCAGTATGCGGTCCACTTCAGAACCATGGCCTCTGAACTTCGCTGGAACGATGAGGCTCTAGTAGCTACATTCTGGCAGGGCCTTTCAGACCGAATCAAAGACGAGTTGGTATCCCAGGAACTCCCTACGTCTTTGGACGACATTATCTCCCTCTGTGTCAAAGTTGATTTGCGTTTCAAGGAACGTAATTCCGAGAAGGAACAGTCGCGGCGTAGCATGATTCGCTTGGCCCCCAACTTCCAAACCCCTGTTCTTCCCCCTGAAGAGCCCATGCAACTTGGGAGGACCCGCCTATCAGCCGAAGAGAGGGAGAGGAGATTTCGGAACAAGTTGTGTTTATATTGTGGAGAGAGTGGCCATCTTCTGAGTTCTTGTCCCAAACGCTCGGGAAACGACAGGGCCTAACGAGTTCTGGAGCTGTGTCGTTGGGCCTCTTTTCTCAGTGTCAGTCAGTTCCCAATAGTAAAGATTGCCTGTCTATTCCCATTTCCCTTCAGTTAGGACAAAAGACCTTCCCGCAGTCGGCTCTTCTAGATTCCGGAGCCGCAGGAAATTTCATTTCTGCCACAGTAGTTAAACAATTCGCTATTCCCACACAAGCCTTGGAACAACCCATCTCTCTGATGGCCATTGATGGGGGAAGAATCCCTGAGGGGTCCATCTTGGTACGCACTATTCCTCTTCTACTTCAGATAGGAGCACTTCATCGGGAGAAGATTTCTTTTCTAGTAATACAGAGATCTACCAACCCAGTCATCCTAGGACTTCCTTGGTTTCGTGCCCACTCTCCCACCTTGGACTGGAAATCTGGTCACATATTGTCCTGGGGACAGTCCTGCTTCTCTCGCTGCCTACAGAGAGTGGTTCCCCCGAATAGTCCCAGACGTACCCAAGAATTTCCTGTGACTCTCCTGCCTGAGCCATACCAAACCTTCTCTGATGTTTTCTGTCAACAAGAGGCCACTAGACTTCCTCCTCACAGAATCTGGGACTGTGGCATTGATCTGATACCTGGTAAACCCATTCCCAGGGGCCGTGTTTACCCTCTTTCCCTCCCGGAATCTAAGGCTATGGAGGAGTACATCCAAGAAAATCTAAACAGGGGCTTCATCCGCAAGTCTGCCTCCCCAGCTGGGGCTGGCTTCTTCTTCGTAAAAAAGAAAGATGGGGGCCTCCGCCCTTGCATTGATTACAGAGGCCTGAATGCCATTACCGTTAAAAATCGGTATCCACTGCCACTGATTTCTGAACTATTTGACCGGATCAAGGGTGCCACCATCTTTTCTAAACTTGACCTCAGAGGAGCGTATAACCTTATACGCATTAAGGAGGGGGATGAATGGAAGACGGCGTTTAACACCCGAGACGGCCACTTTGAATATCTGGTCATGCCTTTCGGGCTATGCAATGCCCCAGCCATATTTCAGAGCTTTATGAATGAGCTGTTTCAAGACCTCTTGTACCAATCTGTAGTCATCTACTTGGACGACATTCTCATCTTTTCTCAAGATCTAGCATCTCATCGTACTCATGTATTGGAGGTCCTCTCTCGTATCCGAAAAAATCAGTTATTTTGCAAATTGGAGAAATGCACCTTCGAGCAGAGACAAATTCCCTTCCTGGGATATATTATTTCGGGCACCGGTCTACAGATGGATCCCACAAAATTGAAAGCCATACTTGACTGGCCCCAACCTTCAGGCCTTAAAGCCACTCAACGCTTCCTAGGATTCTCCAACTATTATCGTCAATTTATCAAGGGGTACTCCTCTCTCGTGGCTCCCATCACAGCATTGACCCGCAAATCTGCTGATGCTGGTATTTGGTCCTCTGAGGCTATCCAAGCCTTTATATTATTAAAGTCTCTCTTTTCATCCGCACCCATTCTTCAACAGCCAGATTGTTCTCGTCCCTTTGTCCTGGAGGTAGATGCCTCTTCTGTTGGCACAGGAGCCGTACTATCACAGCGAGGTCCTTCTGGAAAACTTCATCCCTGCGGATTCTTTTCCCGTCGCTTTTTACCTGCTGAGAGGAATTATGGGATTGGCGACAAAGAGCTCCTGGCCATCAAATTGGCTCTCTCCGAATGGAGACATTTACTAGAAGGAGCGCAATTCCCTATCACCATATATACCGACCATAAGAATTTGCTTTACTTACGCACTGCCCGATGTCTAAATCCTCGACAAGCAAGGTGGTCCTTATTCTTCTCACGCTTTGATTTCAACATCACTTTTCACTCAGGATCTAAGAACACGAAGGCAGACGCCTTATCTCGCTCTTTTGATCCAGCTGACATGGAATCCTCGGAAGATAAGAAATTCATTGTAAATCCATGTCAAGTATTGGCAGCTACACACCTGAAAAAGGGCTGTCCTCCAGGCAAAACATTCATCTTGCCACATCTACGCACCCGGCTCCTTCACTGGGCTCATCACTCACTCTTCTCTGGGCATGCCGGCATTCGCAAGACCTGGGACTTATTGTCCCGAAGCTACTGGTGGCCTTCCTTGCTGGAGGATGTGAAGAGATTTGTTGCTGCTTGTTCCAAATGTGCTCAACACAAGACCTCTAGGAAGAAGCCTTATGGATGCTTGCTCCCATTACCCATTCCTGATTACCCTTGGTCACAGATCTCCATGGATTTTATCACGGACCTTCCCCCTTCCAAATCCTGTACTGTAGTGCTTGTGGTCACGGATCGCTTCTCTAAAACAGCTCACTTTATTGCTCTCAAAGGCCTTCCTTCTTCCTCCTCCTTAGCCGATATTTTTATTAAAGAAATATTTCGCCTCCATGGCTGTCCTCAACATATTGTCTCCGATAGGGGATCACAATTCATATCAAAATTTTGGCGGTCTTTTTGCAATAAATCCGGGATTAAGCTTGACTTCTCTTCCGCATATCATCCCCAGTCCAATGGGGCTACTGAGAGAACCAACCAAGAATTAGAGAAGTTTCTAAGAATATTTATCTCTAGTAACCAAGACAACTGGGTGGACCTTCTCCCTTGGGCCGAGTTCGCCCATAACAACCATTTTCATGAGGCCATCTCTAACTCCCCCTTTTTTGTTCTGTATGGCTGCCATCCTAGACTACCCACCTTCTCTCAAATCTCATCTTCTGAAGTTCCAGCAGTGGACTCTCTGGTTCGTAACTTCTCTGATATTTGGGAACAAACCAAGACAAACTTAAAACAAGCAACTACTCGTTCCAAAAAATTCTACGATAAAAGGAGAAGAATGACTCCAAGTTTTGCAGTTGGTGACAGGGTATGGCTATCCACCCAGAACATTCGTTTAAAGGTTCCCAGTAAAAAATTTGCTCCCAAGTTTATTGGCCCATTTGCTATATCTGAGATTATTAATCCCGTAGCCTTTAGATTGAGTCTGCCTCCATCCTTACGCATACCCAATGTCTTCCATGTCTCCTTGTTAAAACCGATGGTAACCAACAGATTCTCCACCTCATCTAGAACTCCTCCTCCTGCTGTGGATCGGGATCAAGTTGAATACGAGATTAAAACTATCCTAGATTCTCGTAAAGTTCAAGGTGCCATACAGTTCTTGGTGGATTGGAAGGGTTACGGCCCTGAGGAGCGCTCATGGGTAAGAGCCATTGACCTACATGCTCCCCGTCTACTTAAATCCTTCCATAAAAAATTTCCTTTGAAACCCTATTAGGTGTTCGGAGTCCACCTTTATGGCAGGGGGTACTGTTACGGACTTACCTTATCCCCGCCGCTCCGTCCAGCCGCACTTCCGCATTCAGGACCATGTGACCGCACCCGGAGGCGGTCACATGACCACAACCTAGAGGCGGGGATTTTGAATCCCCTTCTGTATAAAAACCTCACTCTGACACTCGCTGAGTGTCAGAGCAACACTTACCTGTTCCTGGCTCCTGCTCTTCGTGGATTGCAGTGTCTTCCTGTTTCCAGTGTCTCCTGTGTGCTGATCTCTGCCTGTTTGACTTCCCTGGCTCTCTAATCCCTGTGTACCGACCCGGCTTGCTGACCATTCTCCTATTCTTGTGACCCGTGTACCGAACCTGGCTTGTTGACTCCGAGTTGCCTTCTGATTCTGCCTGACTCCAGTCCTGTGTACCGAACCGGCTTGTTGACTCCGCTACCACCGCTTCACTCCGCTGTACTACATCTTGAGGCGAACCTGGGGACCGCGACCTGCGACTCCTGGCAGTGAAGCCCACCCCGCCTTGCGGCGGTTCTTGGTGAACACCGGGGAGATCGTTAGACTCCGCACCTCAGGTAAGCCAGCGCTAATCAAGATTAGTAATATAGTATCCAGAATCTGTTACAGTCTGCTGAGGAGGGTGTCTGCGTTGGAGGGGTCAGAGGTCTGCTGAGGAGGGTGTCTGGAGAAGAGTGAGGGTTCTGGTGAGGAGGGTGTCTGAAGAGGAGCGAGGGTTCTGGTGAGGAGGGTGTCTGGTGAGGAGGGCGTCTGGAGTGAATAGAGCTGTCTGGAGAAGAGCGAGAGGTCTGCTGAGGAGGGTGTCTGCGGAGGAGGGGTCAGAGATCTGCTGAGGAGGGTATCTGGAGAAGAGTGAGGGTTCTGGTGAGGAGGGTGTCTGAAGAGGAGCGAGGGTTCTGGTGAGGAGGGTGTCTGGTGAGGAGGGCGTCTGGAGTGAATAGAGCTGTCTGGAGAAGAGCGAGAGGTCTGCTGAGGAGGGTGTCTGCGGAGGAGGGGTCAGATATCTGCTGAGGAGGGTGTCTGGAGAAGAGTGAGGGTTCTGGTGAGGAGGGTGTCTGAAGAGGAGTGAGGGTTCTGGTGAGGAGGGTGTCTGGTGAGGAGGGTGTCTGGAGAGAAGGCGTCAGAGGTCTGGTGAGGAGGTTGTCTGGAGAGAAGGGGTCAGAGGTCTAGTGAGGAGGGTGTCTGGAGTGAATGGGAGTGTCTGGAAAGGAGTGAGGAGTCTGGTGAGGATGGTGTCTGGAGTGAATAGGGGGGTCTGGAGAGAATAGAGGGAGATGCCGTGGTTTGGAGTACATAAATATATAATGCACACTATGAAAACATAAATAATGTAAAAATCAGAAAATATTAATTATATAATAAATATATTAATTATATAATAATAATTACTATTAAATATGGGAAGATTTGTAAGCCATAATTTGATTGTGGGGCTGGTGGGGGAAATAGGCATTTGTATTAAATGGAAATGTTAATAATTTTCTGTCAGGCTGATGAGAGTCTGTTTCTTAAATATGGAGGCTTTTAATTTAATGTTGGGTATGGTAAGGAATAATTTGGTTTATTAAATGGGGATACTATTAATTTAATGGTGGGGGCTGGTGAGGGGTGAACTATGTCTATTAATTAGATGGGAATGCTACTAATTTAATGTATGGGCTGATGTGTGGGGTATGTCCTTATTAAATGGGAGTGTTATTAATTTAATGTTGGGACTGGGGGAAGCTTATTTATTAAACGTGGGTGCTGTTAATTTGATGTCCGGGCTATATGGAGAGAAATAGATATTAACCGTAAATGCTATCAATTAAATTCTGAAAGGAGGCCTGTTTTTCAACATAAAAAGCTTCTGATTTTAATGTCTCTCTGGTTGTGGGGAGGGAGACCTAGATTCTTCACTCACTGCTCAACTTTCCAGGAGGTGAGTAATAGTCATCTCTTTTCCAAACAGAACTCCAATATTACAGGATCCGTCTAAGCAGCAACTGAGCATAAGACAGCAGCAGACAGAAGACACAGGTGATGCTTAACCGCTGAAAGGCAGCATCTACTCCCATAAAGGAACATTGTGGGGAAGGGGGGCACCACTGTTTTGCTCCGCCCAGGCCACTAAACTGTCTAGTTACAGCTCTGTGTGCAATTTACACAATAAGAACAAATGTCCGTTTAGTTGTTATGGTTTATATCATCATTATGACCCAATCAGAAATTAGGATAATAAATATTAATGTAGTCCTAATCCCCCACAAATATAAAAGATGCTTTAATAACCTGAGCGTCCGTACGCAGGGCAGTTCTTTATGGTGAAAATACATCAAAACAATGCTTTTCATAACCCATGTTCCAGGAGACCATTGTTCATATTTGTAACCAAAGGAATTAGTTACATGACACGTGTCATCAAACATACCAGCCTCGTAAGGAAGCATGGAGATACCATTTCTCCCTAATGGATGGAACTATATGTGCGAAAATGTCTACTCTCTTTATTGGATTTATTATTAAATCTCTGCTATATACTATTTATAGAACTCCTTACTAGAAATGTTTTTGAAAAAAAATGGCAACAAAAAGGTAAATCAAATTAGCATACCAGCCCGCCTCTGGCCATGAGGTCACAAAGGTTTCGGCAAAAGAGAGAATGTTTAAAAGTAAAAGAAATGATGTAACAAATTGTCAGTTCTTAGGGCTCAGTTTTTGTATTGATGAATTGTCCATACGTTCTCGCCATCACCACACATCAGATAATATGCTGAAAGTGTTTTTATTCCTGCTTTAGTTTGATAAAAGTGTTTTGCATTTATATTTTCTGTATGTCAATGTATTATCACCATTTTTATTCAATAAATATTTGTGACCTTTTGTCATAGTAAACTCAATTTAATAATGTTCTGTCTTTGCATTCTTAAATAATCATGCGCCAGAAATCATTGGCTTGGCTTTATTAAAGCACTACATTAAAACATTAGAGTGTCAGTGCTTGAACTAAATCTTAGTGGTTGCAGAGCGATTGGTTTAATAGTGAATGTGAGATATCATTTTGAATTTTACT
Source organism: Mixophyes fleayi (assembly GCF_038048845.1). Lineage (NCBI taxonomy): Eukaryota > Metazoa > Chordata > Amphibia > Anura > Limnodynastidae > Mixophyes > Mixophyes fleayi. The sequence continues at coordinate 47,309,489 of NC_134409.1, forward strand.
AATTTTTAGACAGACCAGGTGTTTTTTTTTTTTTTATTAAACCTTTCAAATCCACGTCACGCATACTCAGGAGGATTTGGTCGTGACAGCTTAGAGCATATTTGTCATAATGTAACCCTCAAATAATTCTCTGAAACATCATTGGTAGTGAAGCAAGGTCAGAAAAAACTTTATCATAAAATGCTGCATTTGTCCTCAAAATTCTGTATCATGGTCCTAGGCCATCTGACAACAACTTCATAATATACCTACACCCATTTTCTATGTGCTTTTGGCCTTCAAAACTTTCAACTTTCTCTAAAAATAATTTACTGTTATTGTGTTAATAACTTTATTAGCTGAATGAGTATTTCGCTAACACCAAATTAATAGCAGTGGAAAGAGGTCTGAAAGATCATCCATGGCGGATCTGTGGAGATTCTGGCCTGTGATTTTATTTTCATTCTCTTGGAAAGGCCATTTGAGAATGACATTTCTGTCCTCAAGCATGGGGCTCACAGCAGCATGCAAAACGAACACTGAGATATCTTCCAAATACCTTCTTGCATACAGGCATACTGCGCCTTATCGTTAGCTGTCGTGTGGATCGTTTTTGTCCTTAGTACGTCCTTTTCTGACAATAAGCAGTGAGCACAGAACAGTATTCTCCAACAGATTCTTAATCCTTCTGATTCTTTAACAAGATAATGGAGAAATTACAGCCTGTGCTTCAATTCATTCCAGTCTAGTTGTAGGGTAAAGGTAAAGCCAGTAAAACAGTCTCATTTTGATTCAGGCCTCTAAGAATTCTTTACATAAAAACTCACCTCAAGAAGGAACTTTTGGCTCAGTCTTTCAACCCTTCCATTTATGGTTCAAAAGTTCTGTGTTTTTGAAAACGGGAGTTTAACTTAAAACAGCTGGCTGACTCATTGTTCACTGACACACTGCGATAACAAATGAGTCTCATGATACACAAAAAAAGTGAAGAAAATGCGATAAGTTTTTCATTAAAGTCACATAATCCGTCCAGCTAACCTGGATACCTAATTTTTGACTGCATTATTGCTAGTGAAATGCCATAACTAAACCCAGCAATGGGACAAGTTTTATCATATGATTCTTGCACATTGACGACAGGCATCCTCTGGGATGTGAGGGTTAAACTGTCGGAAAGCCCTTTAAGTGCAATCCAGTTGCTATAGGAAGAGCAGATCTGCAGGGCCATGCGTGTTGGAGGAATGTGCAGTCACTTGATGGCTGTGATTTAGACGTGTTCTGCATGCCTCAGTTCATCATGATTACATTAACCTTTTCCAGGAGTTTTAGATTAGGCAGTCTGAAGACCTTAAAAAATGAGGATGTATTTTTGAACTTCCTTTGTTTGGCTAAAAAGAGAAGGAACTTAAAAACTCAATTACACAGCTCAGCTTTCATTGCCTCGAGGTGGATTTTAACCCTTCCTTTCCTTGAACTTCTGAAATACATCAAGCAAAAAGACATACTGGGAAATTTTCAATGCAACTAATCATTCTGTAGCAACCCTGAAATAAGTTTTCTAACGAGAAATCTTTAAACGAAAATCTGTAGAATGTAATATAGTTTAAGAAAGACAAAATGTGCACATTTCTGTCACTAGATATGGTATATGTGTAGTGCATTGTTATATCAAAATTACTACGGTGTTATTTCAATAATATTTTCATATAATGGAGACATTTTTCCTATTTACCTAAGGGTGGGTCATCTTGCTGTGGTATTAATTACACTCCAATCTAAGAGAGTCTCTGTCTGTTTTGGCTCACAAGTATCCAATACCGATCTTCTCAAAAATAATGAAATTACATGACAATATTTACATAAATGCATACAATTTGGACTGTACATTGATTGCCAAACAATGAACAAAATTGTTGTGGGACATTTTTTCTCAAAATTTTCTTGAATTTTTAAAAGAGAAACTGGAGAACGGGGGTGAAGGGGATACAGAGCAAACATCAGTACAACTAATTTACATAACAATCATCTAAAGTGTAAACCAAAATATGGAGAGATAGAATGTTTTTGTGTCAATTAAAATATATAATTTTACAGCTGTATTAGAGATGATGCAGTTTATGTGTTTCAATCCTATAAGCGAACCAGAACTTTCTTTTAATTAGTATCATAATCAGTATCTTTACACCAAGTATGCCTCTTGTATCAAGATATGTGGCTTACTCTGGATAGGCCCCATCCAGTGGCGCATGCAGGGGGGGTTTCTGAGTCTCCAGAAACCCCCGCTGCGCTAACTAAGTGGCCATCATAGCGGCACTGTCCTATACAGCAGCCGCGACGCTGTCAAACAAGCGTCCGTGGCAGTGCTGTATTGTATACAGCACCGCCGCGGATGCTACTTTGACAGAGCCGCGGCTGCTGTATAGGACAGCGCTGCCGAAACGGAGCTGCTACGCATGCGCGGGTGCATGTGCAGCAGCTCTCTCTCGTGGTTTTTTGTTTTGTTTTTTTTGGGTCAGGGGGGGAAACATTACATTACATTACATTAATAACCCCCATTACAATAAAGGCCCCACCTAGCCCCACATTACATTAATAGTTCCAAATTATATTACATTATACATTATATTATACCTACACATATATTAATATCGCCCTCACACATTGCATCAATAACCTACAACCACACTTACCAGGCTAATCTGCAGTTGATTGCTATGGGAGGCAAACTACTCTGTATGAATCTTGCACAGTCAAACCACACTGGGGAGTCTGTTCCAGGCCCACGTGTGCTGAAGAAAGAAGGGAAGGGCTGGCCCACGTGGACGGGAAGGGAAGGGAGGAACAGAGGAGGAAAAGAGGGGAATTGAGAAACAGGAAAGGAGGAAGGGCGAGGAGCACAGGAGAGGAACTAAGGAGGGGGGGGACAGAAAAGTGAAGGCACAGTAGGTAAAGAGAGGATATGCAGATCAGCCACCTGCCCTGATTGGCTGTGAATTCTGTCTGTCCACCTATGCTGACAGACAGGGTCCTTAGCCAGTCAGGGAAAGAGAATGCTCCCTGTTCAGGCCAGGGCCTAGGTCAACCACTTACCTACACCAGTCATACAAAAGAAAATTAAGAAAAACTAAAGTTTAGAAAACCCACAAAACACAAATAGACTCTGTGGAGTGCCACATATAGTCATTCACACTATGGTACTGACTGACTGTCTATAGCACCCCACGGCACATCCAGCACTTGGAACACATGCTCCTCTTGCTCCAACCATTTCCAGACTTGGGGAGGCACAATTGCAAGTTATGCTCAACTTAAAATTATACTTTGTTTTACTGCACATGAGCAGTAAAACAAAGCGTATTTTTGCAGCTGTAAGTTGGACGAAATCATGCAGTTAACCTGAACATATCAAGCAGTTAGGACATATGGTATTACCCCCTTTAATATGAAATGACCACTGGACATGATAATAATATTTTAATTTTATTGTATTTGAAATACTTTCCTTCAGTTGATATCAAATTACCAGGTACACAGAACAAACTGAGCAAAGTTTCTAGCATAAGTTTAATTCTAGTGTTGGGACCTTTTCAGTGCCAGACAATTCCTGGGAAAATCATTATAATGTGAATCTAGAAATTAGGAATGCTTGGTAGCTGTGTAATGGTATTTTGTGTTTTTTTCCTAAAAGCTTTAGTGTGCTTGCACACAGGCTAATCTCCTGACTTTGTATGCAACACAAATGCACCCAGGACACTTCTCAGATAGAGCTTGTGATATCCATATGAGAAGAGCAAGGGATATACACTGGGATGTTTGAAGCAATGTATTGAGAAAGCATAATGGAACACAGATGTAACTAATAGTACAAGAAGAATGTACGTTCTGTCCAGGGATATTGCAAGCCCCACCGTGTGTGCATTTGTGCTCTATCCTGATGAAAAGAACAGTGCACAGTTGGAGGGGCAACAAGTTGAAATCAAAATTTTACATACACCATTTTTCAGGTTGTTGTTTTTATAGTCCTTTTTACAAACCTACACTATAAGAAGCTTGTTTCAAATCCAAATATACCAGAATTGGGATAAGGAGCATTACTGGGCAAGGGACAATGTTCCCTCTAATCATTAAGAAAAATGAACAAAAATATTAAACAATGTTTGCTGCTTATGTTCAACAACCCAAATTAGTGGAGTTTAGCAGCCAGCACTAGTCAATGCCAACTGCCCACACAGACCATAATATAGAACAATAAAGGAAGACTGGATTCTAAGATCAACTGTATCTTTTACCATCAGGCCACTATCCTGTTTTCCACTATACAGAGTAGAAAAGTGTAACAAATACAGATGGATTTAGATATCTGCCAAAAATTGTTCAGGGTTAAAATGAGTAATAGCTGCACCATGAAAAAGTGTAGCCACAAAGCACTTTACAACAGAGATTTTAATCCAAGCACGGTTATCACATTACTCCCCATTCTGTACACTATGAAATATATAAAATAAAAAAACCTTTGTAGTATTAGATATGTAACTGGTATCAGGTGAATAAACAAAAAAGTAATTGACATTTGCAAATGGTCCCCATTAATACATGTACATAACAACAGGGTAACAATCTGTGATATGAATAATGCCAGGTGCTTGTCATGAGGCATTCTTTGCCTATATTCTATGAAAGCATTACATACCTAACATTTCCAACCGGAAAACAGATAGACATTAGATCAAGCTCCTCACAGAGTACAGAGAACTCACTCACATCAGTCCCTGCCCCATTGGAGCTTACAGTCTACATTCCCTAAAATACACACACATAGACCTGAGAGAGACTAAGGTCAATTTTAATAGCAGTCAATTAACCTACCAGTATGTTTTTGAAGTGTGGTAGGAAACCTGAGCACCCGAGGAAGCCCACACAAACACATCCTTTGCTATGTTACATTACTAACTGCAATAAAGACTGTTCTGCCTGTATGTGGGAATGAAGGTTATTACAGAGCCGTGACTAGAAATATTAGAGCCCCTTACAAGCTTTAGATGGTTCTCCACCCCTGTGCTGCTCTCTCCTACTTTTTCTTGTAGCTTTGACTACCTAATGCTGCCGTTGGTGTCTTAAGTTCACATGCTGAATGGCTGTATCCTGTTGTTGTGGCCCTTGTTTGGGAAAGAGTTATTGTTCACCATAAGGAAATCAAAGAAACTAGTGAGCACTCTAGCGTCCCTCCTCTAACCAGCCCTGACATTAAATCAAAGTACCCATATTTAAAAATAAGACGTCCTTTGATTGGTTAAATTAATATTATTCACATTTAATAAATATGCATATTTTCCTCCTACCAGCCCATATGTTATATTAATAGCATTCAAATGTCATAAATAGGCAATATTCTACCCCAACTTGGTCCCACATTCAATTAAAAGCATCCAAACCTCCCCAGTATAAAATTAATATGCCCCAATAAATTAAATTAATAGCCCCCACCAATAAATGAACAAACCCTATTCCTGTTAAAATAATAGCCTCTACCCATATTTAAATTTATAGCCCTTACCAATGAAAGGTAATAGGTAGGTATATAACAGGCACTTGTGAAACAGTGTTGCTAAGAAAAGGAAAGTAAATGATTACATCTAAAATAAATATAATTAATGTTCAAAATGCCACCAACCTGAAACAGATATTGATGTCTCTAGGAAATATACAAAAAGATAACAGAAAAGTGAGGCAGCGCAGATTGGGGCATTTAGCTGTATAGCGCTAATACACAGAAACCAGTTTACATAAATTAAAAATGATTTATTATTTAGACAAAAAATAAATAGTCCCTATTTAGACTCCATAGACAAACTAACAAATGCAGTAAATTTCACTACATGCTCAGTCCTTATTACCGCATATATACCGCATATAAATAGGAAATGTTCATTTTTTGTCTAAATAATAAATAATAATGTTTAGTCTATGAAAACCAGTTTCTGTGTATTAGCTCTACTGTGTATTAGCTCTATACAATTAAATGTCCCAATTTGCGCAGTCTCACTTTTCTATTATCTTTTTGTAAAAGCCCTTACCAATACATTCATAGCCCCTATCCCCATTAAATTAATATCCAGAGAGGATGGAGAGAGACTCACAGCCTGAGGGGGAGACAGGGAAGAGAGAGGATGAACAGAAGGCAGGGGAGGTGGAGACAGAAGAGAGGGGAGGTGGAGACAGAAGAGAGGGGGGCAGAGACTCACAGGCTGTGGGTGAGACAGAGGGGAAGGGGAGAAACACATGCTGAGGGGGAGACAGAGACTCACAGGTTGAGGGAGAGACACCCGTATGTTAAGCGGGAGACAGAGGAGATGGAGAGAGAGAAAGCTACACAGGCAGAGTTAAGACAGGTGAAGAAACTCACATGCTGAGGATTACTTACCTACATAGTTGTAGTAGAGGCAGCTATAAAATGGAAGAGAAACTGGTGTGTTGTCCAGGTGGCGGAGCACTCTATGCTGAGCATCATCATGCAGCAGCAGCTTGGAGGGCTGGAGAGGATGGTGGGCGAACTGGAGTAGCTGGTGACCTGCCCAGGAGGGAGAAGTGCCTTGTAAAGATTGCTGAATAGCACTAAGTTGGAGAGCAGAACAGCTGCACTGCACACGCACTCCTTTAGTCCACTTTCCCTATATAATGGTAATAGCGGGTGGCTCACCTCTGCAGCATGATGACTCCCCCTGCCGTCCATACCATGATCTGCCGGCCCTGTCTGCAGCAGCCCCAGATGTATACCTGGGGCTGTAATTTGTGTAATAACAGGCAGCCATGACCTTGCGCCTTGGGCAACTGCACCAAACGCACCGCCCTCTTTAAGGCCCTGGGTTTTTCGTGGCCTAGTATTTGTAAGCTCTAATAAACAGGGTCCTCTTGATCCTTTTGTATCTTTTTTTTTTATTATTATTAATAATAATAATAATAATAATAATAATAATAATAATAATAATAAAAATATAATAACATTCTTCTTAAGTTTTGAGAAAAAAAAAAATATTTAAAGTCCACGGTAGCTTAGTGGTTAGCACTTCTGCCCCACATCACTGGGGTCATGAGCTTTATCCTGACCATGGCCTATATGTGTAGAGTCTGTATGTTCTCCCCGTGTTTGTGTGTGTTTCCTCTGGGTGCTCTGGTTTCCTACCACACTCCCAAAACATATTAGTAGGTTAATTGGCTGATATAAAATTGACCTTAGTCTCTCTTGGTCTGTGCTGCGGAATTAGTGGCGCTACATAAATAGATGATGATGATGATCCTGGTCAAGACTTTCTATGAGACCTTATGAGGTTAATTACAGCCACCCAGTCAAAACAAATAGCTATTACTAACCTATAGTGCAGACACACAAGTCATACTCTGGAACAGAGGAGGGGGTGCGGGCTTTTCTTCATTTTGATGGAAAGGTTAAAGTTAACCTGTCCACCCCACCATGCTGCAGAGACTTCATAAATGTAGAAGGTTAAAAGGATACTGTAAAAACAGCAGCATTCGCTAATTTTTTCCATCATTTGTGGCCAGGAACATCAGAAGACAGAGGAGAAGGGATATATTTATCTAGTAAGAAGTTATATTATGTATGCAGAAAGAGCATAAGCAGATGCTGTTTTTCTAATTACTAAAAATGCACACTTCTTATTGGGTTACTGTGCCTGCATTTACTTCTAGCACAGTTCTAATATCTAAGCACTGCCTACCTGTATCCCAATCATCCTCTCACTCATTAGACCAACGTTTCATTTGTATTAATATTTAAATCCCCATATGATTTGCAATGACACAAATGCTTTGTGTGTCATTTTCAGGTTTTCCAATTTAACTTTTTTACTTGCAGTCCCCTTTCCCTTTTAGATAAGTTGAATATAAAAGTGTGAACATCTACCATGTTAGTTTTGGGATTTTGCACAGCCCATGCTGTAATGTTATCACGTTATATTCTCAATACCATATTTACATCAAAACCTTGACATAAAAGTGCTAAAACATGCACAATGACATAACAAGTGCAGTCCTGGCATTGCACTGTTTGCTCCAGACCAATATAAGCTATCAAGTATTTGCATCCTACATGAAAAAACAGCCAGTATTTTCCTTATGTGCAAAATAATAAACTCATATGCACCCCTTGCATTGTAACATGGTTTTGCCAAGGTTCAAAGTTACTTATTTTTTTGCTTTCCTTTTCATAATGAATCAGGCAAAGGGTAAACATTGGAAATTAGCAGAAAATAGAAATGGGGTGGGGAGAGGATGAAAATTCATAGAGAAAAATAAGTGTGAAGAAGGGCAGAGTGCAGTGCGGGAATGGACTGAAGAAATAATATGGAGAAAGGGAAGATGGTAAACAGACCAAGAAGGGTGCAGGAATGGACTTTGTAGAAGAGAGCTGTATTTGTTGCTGATGTGAGTCACAGCCTTTTAGATTAACTCCTCCGGTGACCTTGCAGAACAGTGCCTGGGGCACAGCAATGTCTCACCAGTCTCCGAGTGACTCTGTAACATACTGTCTCTGCGGCGGAAATGTTTTTTAATAGGTTTTGTGGGAAAGGCCTGGCCTGCCTTCCCATCTGTACCTTCTGCTGGTTGCAGCCTCAAACAGCCCTTGATGCCACACAACATTACGTTGAATTATTTAGACTGGTAAATCTTTCTGCACTGCACATCTTTAGTCCATCTGTTAAGCCAGAGCTCGATTTTTCCTTTATATTCATGGAGGCATCTGCTAGAGGCACTTTTTCTCCTTCTTCTTTATTCATGATTTCTGGTGGCTGCATGACTTAAAGATGCATCCTCATTTATTCATTTTTTAGATTTCACGAGGACACTGACACTGACCTGTAAGTCTCTCGTTTAGGAATCCTGTCCAATGCTTTGCAGTGTGTCAGCTTTTTCTCAGTTTGACACAAGTTACTTTGGCAGACAAGATTAATACTAGCTCGGACCTGGCAGTTAAATTGACACTTAAGAGTGAGCAAAATAGCACATGGACAGAGATTAATAAATATTAACATATTGTGTCTGACAAGTAATTTCCAACTTTTACTATTACTCCATATAACATTTTCTATCTGTCCATTTAACCTAAACTGGACTTTTTTTCTACTCACCATTTTTCTACAACTTTTCAAAACTTTATTGTTAAACATTTCCTATGACCTGTAGTACAGCTCATTAAAACTAATCCTTTTACTCTACATATTTGCTGACTGCACTATGGTACAAATTGAACTTTTAATTGCTCTAATACAAAATTGCAATTTGACCCCACCATAAATCCACTGGTATGTATGTTATAAATAGTAACAAAGGAAATCAGTGACTAGCATACAGCTTCACAGTGTAGCATTTATACTGCACAAGTACAGTATTTAAAGATGCTCAGGCTCAATTCCCCGAGAAAGGAACACACCTGAACCTAACAGATTCGAGTACCGAGCTGAGCCGAAATTGAAAACAAGGCAAAACGTCGAAGTTACGTCATCGGATCTCGCGAGTTTTGGATTCTATAAGTACCATCCTCCTCGGAAATCCATCACCATTTCATAGAGGGACACAGAAGGAGTAGCACAGTGCTTGGCAGTCTGTAGAGCAGTTGGGCAGCATCATAGGTAAAATAGAAAGAGGAGGGGTAGCAGTGCTCTTCAAAGTCTCCAGTGACATTCAGGAGAGCTCCATTGCTAATTGTCATTGCTGAAATACAAATACTAGGGTTGGCAGGCTTGGTCTTCTAAATTTGGAGTCAAAGTGTATGGTGTTATATAGGTTACACACAAAGAGGAGAGCTACATTGCTCCATTGCTAATTGTCATTGCTGAAATACAAATACTAGGGTTGGCAGGCTTGGTCTTCTGAATTTGCAGTCATTGTGTACAGTGTTATATAGGTAACACACAAAGAGGAGTGCTCCATTGCTCCACTGCTAATTGTCCCTGCTGAAATACAAAAACTATGGCTGGCAGGCTTGGTCTTCTGAATTTTCAGTAAAAGTGTACGGTGGTATATAGGTTACACACAAAGAGGTGAGCTCCATTGTTCCATTGCTAATTGTCATTGTTGAAATACAAATATTAGGACTGGCAGGCTTGATCTTCTGAATTTGCAGTCAAAGTGTACCGTGTTATCAAAATGGATTCACAGCAGTACACCTCTTCGTCATTTGGTAAAGCCTATCTTAAAGTGCATAGTGTTTGTAAGTCAGGGAAACCAAAATGTAAAAAAACACCTTTCACGTTGGTCAAGAAAAAAAGACCTGTAATCCAGGCAAAGTTATCTGCAAAAAAAAAAATTGCCAACATGCCATTCTACACACACAGTGGCAAGAAAAAAATGAGGCCTTTTCCTTTCTCTATGATTGCTAGTTCTGCAACTGTCACTGAGGCATCTTCTTGAAAGGTCAGTCATAAACATGCAAGACCTTGTTATTCGGACTCCAAAAGTGGTGTCCAAATGCTTTTACGTGTAAAAGCAGAGCTGGAAGAAAACAGTAAGGCATTAGAAGAAAATGTATGTTCAGATTCATAAATGACACAAATCCCTAAGGAGAGTCTTTCCACGAGTGCTATGTGTAATCCTGACTATTCTGATAGTGTACCCATAAAGAAGGCCCCTTTCAGCATTTCTGCAGATAAGTGCCTGAACAGCCCAAGTGATACACAAATGGAGGATGCCACTTTGGAATTGTAACAGGATGAGGGGGATATTTGTGTTGCTGACAAAGGCGCTAATGATGATGTTGATGAGGATGATGTTGTTTGTGCAAGTCCTGCACCGGTGGAAGCAATTCTTGCATGTGATGAGAAGAAGGCCATTGTCATGCCTGGACATAAGACCAAAAAATCCTCCTCTTATGTGTGGAATTATTTTTACCCAAATCCTGACAACAGTTGTCTAGTCATTTGTAGCATTTGTAAACCACAATCAGTAGAGGTAGGGACCTTAACCATCTAGGAACCTCATCCATGTTACGCCATTTGAAGCGAGATCATGGCAAGCTTTTGGGAAAATCAGAAACTTATGCTAAAAAAATAACAACAAGCAGTCCATCATCAGCTAGGACCCTTCTCTCACCTACATCCCGACGCCTGCAATTTACACCCACAACACTGTCCTCATCAATAAGTAGCAATCGGAGTTAGTCCTGCTTCCAGGTTGGTAAGGCTACATGATTCCTCCACTATCCTGGATCCCTCAGAAGAATTCTTGAGCGTTAGTCCCATTGCTGCTGTTGCTGCTGGGGGTGAATCTTCATCCCAGAAGCAGACCAAGAAGACCAAGAACTACTAGTAGTTTACAACAATTGACTGTTAAACAATCCGTTGCAAGAGAAAGCAAGTATGAAAGCTGTGACCCAGTCGCATAGCGGATCACAGATGTCATGGCAACTATGCTAGTATTAGATCTGAGTCCAATATCCACTATTATTGCAGCTGGTTTTAGACAGTTATTTGAGGTCTTGTGTCCCCGTTACCAAATTCCATCACACCATTTCAGTAGAAAGGCTATTCCTCACCTCTACCAGAAGGTGTGTAAAAATGTAATTATTGGGCTACAAAATGCCATTCTACCCACTGTACACTTAACCACAGATATGTGGACAAGCAGAACTGGGCAAAGTAAAGATTATATAACTGTGACAGCCCACTGGGTTGGTGATTTGCCTTCACCAGCAGGAACAGCAGCAGCATGTACCCAAGTATGTCACATTTGTCAGAGGCAGGCTACTCTGTGTACCATCGGTTTCACTAAGAGACACACAGCTGACAATCTGTTACAAAAGCTAAGGGATGTCATTGCAAAATGGCTTATCCTGCCTAGACTCTCCCTAGGATATGTCAATTCGGATAAAGCCACCAATATTGTGAGAGCATTACAGCTGTATGAATTCCATCACATTTCCTGTTTTGCTCGCACAATAAACTTGATGGTGCAGAGCTTTTTAAAAAATTACAGGGATGTGCAGGACTTGCTGTCTGTGGTCCGTAAAATATCTGTACATTTCCGGCATTTGGCAACAGCATGTAGGAGATTGCAGCACCTACAAGAGCAATTTAATTTGCCCTGCCACCAACTGAAGTAAGAGGTGGTGACAAAGTGGAATTCCACCCTGTATATGCTTCTGTGGATGGAGGAACAGCGAAAAGCCATCCACGCTTACTCCTCAAGCCATGACATTGGAAAAGGAGGGGGGATGTATTTTACTCAAACGCAGTGGAGAATACTTTCCGTGTTGTGCAAGGTGCTGAAATCATTCAAAGTAGTCACCTGTGAAGTGAGTTCAGACACTGCCAGCTTGAGTCATGTGATCCCCTTAATTAGACTTTTGTAAATGTAGCTCGAGAAACTGAAGGAGGAGATGAAACAAAGCAATTACACTAAGTATGTCGGACTTGTAGATCAAGTACTTTATTCGCTTTGCCAGGATCCAAGAGTTATCAAAATCTTGAAATCGGATCACTACATTTTGGCGACTGTGCTTGATCCTCGGTTTATGAGCTATGTCTTCTCTTTGTTTTCCAACTGACCAGATCTGAAGAGATGCAAGGAGCTCCTGGTGAGCAAGATGACAGCTCAAGTTTTACGTGACAAGATGGCATCTCCTCCTTCAGTTTCTCAGTCAACTGCTGCTAGGAATATACTTAGCTTTCCCAAGGGACCCAGGGATGATGCAGATGACTCAGCACAAAAGTTTGACGTCTGGTCTAAAAGAATTAACCAAAAAATGTGACACCTCTGCCGTAACTCCACCTGATCCTACTATCAACATCCAAAGGATGGTGGAGGATTATTTTCACAACAGCATAGAAATAGACACATCAGACAGACCCTTTACATACTGGGAGGAAAAAAAGAGAATTTGGAGACCCATGTACCAACTCACTTTGCACTGCCTAAGCTTCCCACCCTCCAGTGTGTACTCGGAAAGAGTTTTCAACACAGCCGGGAAGATTGTCAGCGAATTGGAGTAGGAGGCTACTTACTCAAAATGTGGAAAAGATGATGTTTATAAAATTGAACGTAAAAGTTCCACAAGGAAGGCCTTCCCACCAATTACATCAAAATACTGAGACTTCTGTAATGGTGGATTCCAGCGGTGATGAATTAATAATGAGTGAGGATGATGTACAGACTGATGAGGGTGAGGATGAGGCTGAGGATGAAGACAACAACATCTTGCCGCAGCAGAGTTCATTGAAAGCACTGTTACCTTAGGTGCCTTAAGCCCATTGTTACCTTGTTTTGTGTGTGCCCAAACAAACCATCCAAGGAGTGGCACTTTTGTAGCTGAAGTGCTTGGTTTGTTAAAGTGTGCATGTCCTTTTTAAGATCCAACATAAGGGTGGGAGGGAGGGTCCAAGGCAGGGGCAGGCTGGCCCGGGGGGCAGGGGGCATGCGCCCCCCGTGCCGGTCAGAAAAAGTGTCTTTTGGGCCTGTCTCTCCTGCTCTGTGGCTGGTCCCGGGAAGGGACCAGCCACCATCTATATTGGCCATGGATCCTTCAATCCTTCCCCCCTCCTGCTCAGTGATAGGCCAAACATTCGACCTATCACTGTGTCACATGGGACGAGCACTACATGATAGGTGCCGTCCCATGTCTGAGGACTGCAGAGCGCATAGCACGGATGGAGAAAGGCAAGTGCGGTGGGGGGGGGAATTAATATAATGTGTGTAAGTGAGGGGCCAGTGAATTTTGTGTGACTGAGGGGCCAGTTTATTTTGTGTGACTGAGGGGCCAGCGTATTTTGTGTGAGTGAGGGGGCAGTATACTGTGTAAGTGAAGGGGAAATATACTGTGTGTAAGTGAGGGGCCAGTGCATTTTGTGTAACTGAGGGGCCAGTGTATTGTGTGTCACTGAGGGCCCAGTGTATTTTGTGTGAGTGAGGGGCCAGTGCATTTTGTGTGAGTGAGGGGCCAGTGTATTTTGTGTCTGAGTGAGGGGCCAGTGTATTGTGTTTATGTGTGTGAGGGGCCAGTGTATTGTGTGAGTGAGGGCCCAGTGTATTGTATGTGTGAGTGGGGGCCCAGTGTATTGTGTGTGTGAGTGAGGGGCAATGTATTGTGTGTGTGAGTGAGGGGCCACCGTATTGTGTGTGAGAGTGAGAGGCCAGTGTATTGTGTGTGTGTGTATGTGTGTGAGTGAGGTGCCAGTGTATTGTGATGTGTGTGTGTGTGTGTGTGTGTGTGAGAGAGTGAGGGGCCAGTGTATTGTGTGTGTGAGTGTGTAAGTGAGGGGCCAGTGTATTGTGTGTAATGCCTGCGGGGAACAGGACAGACGCACACAAATGAACGTACCTTACAAACGATGGTCACCTCCTGTCCGCTTCCAATGCACCCCAGCCGATGTCCTATCCAAGCAGACCAGCAACCAAACCTCTGTCACCTCCAACCACTTCCCTCTGAGGGAGAAACAGAAATTAAGGCCGTGCCTACCAGGAAAGGGCTGTCCGAGACCACGGCAATGAGCGGAGACACTCACGTCAACCTCGCTTGCCGCCACCTCATTTTACTCTTGCCAAGGGTGCGGGACTATGTTGTCCTTGTCCCCACGGTACAGGTTATTGCAGGAAAACAGCAAGTTACAAGAGCCTACCTTTAATGGGGGCCTGACGTCTTGCACCTGTGAAGAAACACACAGCACAGCCCAAATACAATACACACTGCAATATTCGCCGCACAGACAAAATAATACTCTGCTTCTGTACCTGGAAGCTGCCACGTAATATACACCTGCTATCTAACCAGACGATTAGTATAGCACTAACCGGAGCCTTCTGCTCTACGGTTACCTAGGACTATCACCTAGTGTACTTATCACACACGGGTCCGCACCCTACTCTACTTAGGGCTCTCACGCCAGCTACATCCAGGGCCTTATGCCCTACACCATGAGCCTCTCTGCCCAGCTGCCTACAGGGCCTTGTGTCCTGACTATGGGCCTTAGCCCCCTCTCTGGCTTGGGCTCTGAGCCCACTTACTAGGGCCTTATGCCCTTCACTATGGGCTTTAAGCCCTTACCTAGGGCCTTGTACCCTGTCACCTAGGGGTACTAGCCCCTGTGGCCTTATGGCCTCTAGGCCACTTACTAGTGCCTTGTGCCCTTTGCCATAATGGCTTACAGACCCCTGACTACCTATAAGGGCCTTGTGCCCAGTTTATCCTGGGCCTACCGCCCGACTGTTCCCATGGCCCTTGTGCCCGATGTTAGTACTTAATATACTTACCTGCTCTGCGCAAGATACTCAGCTTGACCCGCAATATTCTTTCTCCGGGTCTTCCAGACCCTCCAGCCAGAGGCGCATCTTCTCCGCTTCGGCACGATGTCTTCCTCAACTCTCTGGGCGGGGGTGCTCTCAGCTCTCTTGCAAGGGCTCCCCGACGGCATCTCCGTCCTCTTCTGGGCGGGGGCACTCTTAGCCCTTACAAGGGGTCCCCGCCGATGTCTCCGGCAGTCATTTTCAGTGGCAGGGTAGCTTCTTGCCCTGACAAGAGAACCCTGCCACTTCCGCCGGTTCTTCTTGCTTGATCCAGTACTCCGGACGTCCCGCAGCGTCCTCTCTTCTCTCAGCTGGCGAATTTATGCTGTAATGGCGCCGCCCGGCGGCTTATATAACCGCAGGTGCGACGCCATCACTGGGTGCGGCCGCGAGCGCTCATTGGCTTGCCACGGCGCCAATCCTTTCAATGGTCGGAGATCAGTCAGGATTGGCTCACTCAACCGGCTGCCGATTGGCCAGCAGGGGGAGGCGAGCCCTGATTGGCTCATCCTTCCTCTGCCGACAGGACCTGCGGAAAAGAAGAAATACTCACCGCTGAAACGCTGGATCGGTGAGTAGCTTTACTTCTGTTCTT
This sequence comes from Mixophyes fleayi, assembly GCF_038048845.1. Taxonomy (NCBI): domain Eukaryota; kingdom Metazoa; phylum Chordata; class Amphibia; order Anura; family Limnodynastidae; genus Mixophyes; species Mixophyes fleayi. Next base: position 47,325,351 of record NC_134409.1, read on the forward strand.
TCTTCACCCTCTTCGTGGGCACAGCGGCAGTCTCCATCTTCGCCCTCTTCACGGGCACAGCGTCCGGAGCCAGGGGGCACATCTCTACATTGTGTGTGTGAGTGAGGGCCAGTGTATTGTGTGTGTGTGTGTGTGTGTGAGTGACGGGCCAGTGTATTTTGTGTGTGTGTGTGAGTGAGGGGCCAGTGTATTTTGTGATGTATTGCTATTTTATTTGTGTTGTGATGATGGGGCAATTTAATTTAATAGTGCGGCCTATGAAGTTAAGATGGGGTGATTGGACCTTTAATTTAATGCTGGGGTGGTTTGGGATATATTAATTGAATGTGGCGCTGTTTGGGGAAAATGAGGTCTATTTATTAAAAGTGATTATGAATTATTTAATGCCTGGGATGGTTGTGGGAAATGGTTATATTTATTAAACGTAAATGCTATTTAATTTATTGCTGAGGCTATTTGGAGGGAGGGAAATAGGTTTATTTATTAAATTGGAATACCATTAATTTATTGTCAGGGTTAGTTGGAGGGAAATAGGTCTATTTATCAAATGTGAATACTATTATTGGTTAGAGTTTTCTAGATTTTATGTACCCATTTTTTTCTCCAATGTTGCAGGATCCAGACAAGCGGCAAATGAGCTAAAGTAACCAGCAGCCACAAGTGGTGACAGTGACAAGAACAGGTAGGAGAAACTGTCCTGAATCTGGTGGGGCAGTACCGAATTTGGGTGTCTGTCTCGCTTAGGACAGTTGGGAGGTATGTCCCGCTTCACCGTGTACTGCTCGTGAAGGCAGAACTGTGTGCACCTAACAGTAGTGCACACATTATTGCCTGTGTATTTCTCTAAAATGATAACCATGCTACATCATAGGGGATTACCCTGTCTAAAGTGCCCAGGTCCCCCAGAGCCTTAATCCAGCTCTGGGCCTGGGCATAGATATATATATATATATATATATATATATATATATATATATGGATTAAGCAACACTAAAATAGCCTCTTTTTATATAGATAAATATATATTATACCAAAAATCACCCTTTAAGGATAGGCCGCTACTTATGGGCCAGTGCTGTGTGCTTGCCCCCCGGGCTAAAGTCTGCCAGCCCTTCCCTGGCCCAAGGACAATTCTATCTTGCACCACTTTAAATTTCAGCTACCGCTGTGTGCCACTGTTATCTACATGTGCTATATACTGTTGTGTGCTTAGCAAAAATCTTAGACACCCATTGATGATGCAGATGACTCAACACAACATTTTGACATCGGGCGGTAAATGTATCAAGCCGAGAGTTTTTCTGCGGGTTTAAAAAACCAATCAGATTCTAGCTATCATTTATTTAGTACATTCTTCAAAATAACAGCTAGAATATGATTGGTTGCTATAGTCAACATCTTTCCACTTTTCAAACCCGCCGGAAAACTCTCAGCTTGATACATTTACCCCCTGGTCTTGTCTACTGTAAAAGAATTGACCAGAATTAGTGACACCTCTGCTGCAACTCCACCTGATCCTACTATCAACTATCAACATCCAAACAATGCTGGAGGATTATTTTAAAATTTTTTGATCAGTGTAGAGACAACAGTTTTATTAACAAAGAACAATGTTGCTTGCAGAAGTAATGTAAGCATGGATGTCTAAATAGACGTGAATATGTATTACCTTCCACTTTGCTGCTGTTTCATCAAGTGTTTGCAATCTGCACTTTACATCAAAGGTACCTAACTATATTACAATTTTGCGGGAATTGTGGCTAATTCGAAGCTCTGTGATGAACTTGCTTGTTGCTGGGATTTACAATGACTCTTTTTAGTGCATTGTCTGGCACCCTGGATTGGTCTGGGTCTGATAAAAGCACGCATCCCGGGGGGGTCAGCGCTCGTTGCCATGTATTAGCTGTAGAATTACCACAGTTATCCAAGAATCGGGTGGATCGATCAAATGAACCATAACTGGTTTCATGATCCAAGGACAATTCCATCTTGCACCACTTTTCTTTTCTGCCACCGCTGTGTGCCAATGTTTCCTAGATGTGCTAGGAGCCTTGGTGTGTTTGAGTCATTGCTCTGTCGCTTAGCATCCAGTCAGGCGCTGCAGTATTTGTCCGAAAGTGTATGAAAATAATATTGTGACCTGTGAGGTGGTCAAAATTGACTGCAAATGACTTGAAATTAGTGTTATTGAGGTTAGTAATAATGTAGGAACAATAAAAGAGCAAAATTATGTGATTTTGGCATATTTTAGCAATTTTTCTAAAAAAATACAGATCCAAAAACCAAAGTCAAAACCAAAACACACGAGGGCGGTTTTGCCAAAACCAAAACCAAAACACGAAGTTAATCCAGATCCAAAACCAGAACAGGGGGTCAGTGAACATCTCTAACAGTATTCAAGATACTATTTTAGTGGGCAGGATACAGTGTCCCTGAGAAGTATGTAGAAGTATAGGATATGACACAAACATTCATCACAAAGCAGTAAATATCACAATAAGGTCCTAATAACAGGCATAGATCAAGGTATAGTAAAGTGGATATCACCAAACTATCATCTTCTAAAACACTGAAATTCCCCCATCAAGTACAATAGAAAAGAACACTTTCAAACACTTACTGCAAATAGATTGTAATTTTCGCATAATGTGAAATAGTAGAAAGCCTTACCTATAGATCACTTCACATGGTTCTCCAACACAAGGTTTCATCCTTAGTTTATATGCACATGACTCATATAATGAGAGTCCCCCCCTGCTGAAAGTTGAAAGAATGTACAAATGTTAAAGCGAGTCAATGATAATTACAGACATTAGTAGGTGGTGTCTATTTCTACCACAGCAATGAGTATGAGTAAAGATGAGCAAACCGACATTCATCCCGATTGGATTAATGTTGTAGTTGATTTGAGTGTTAAACAGTTCACAAACACATATATAAAGTCTCATGGGAAAATATATCAAATAGCGATTCTGGCAAATTGGCGATTTCTGACTATATTGCCTGCTAGATTTAAAACAGCAATTTTTATTAATGGCAAAACTTGTGCAGGTCTAAGTTATAAAACATCACCTGAAAGGATGTAAGTTACTAAGCCCGTTGCTAATTAGCCAAACTAAAGCTACAAGGTCAGGAAATTAGTTTCAGTGGGTTGGGGTAGATCAGGAAGCTGATGCCGTGGGGGATCATGAACCAGAAAAAATCAGGGAACAATTGCACTGACTTTATAGCACAGTATAATCAAGTAGTTACTTCTTATCTAGAAGTCCACCTTTACAGTTCAAAGGTATATAAGACAGCATAGAGGTTGGCCTACCTGATGTAGCGACAATACGCAGTGACTTCTTTGACTTCCACTAATATGGGCTTGCTGCAACCTCAAGAGGCTGCAAATGGACAGATTTCAGTACAAGGCTTGGGTTAATAGGAGGGTGGCAACTGCAACACACATCATAATTGTTGACAATCACTAATATACAAGTACAGTTCCTCGTTTTAATGGTGCGTCCTATGAAATGTTCTTATTATCCTTAAGTCCAGTTGCACAGTACAATTAACCTTATCCTCTATATTGCATGCAATTCTCACTACTAAACCTCTGCTTTAAAATGATTCAAAAAAATCCTTTTGCCAAGTGTGGCGAGAGTTGGGTACCGGGCTGTCAGAATAAAGTTAAGCCCGTTTGACAACCCTTCCTGCCAATATGTATATATGTTTTGTTTAGCATGTCTTCTCAAATGTTTACATGTGGACTTATACTCCACCACCATAACCTATGCCTAGGTCCAAAAAGTAGCTTACGTCACCTGGCCAAACGGTGGGTCCCAAGGCGACTGGTACCAAGCAGACTAACAGCATGACCTCTAGTGCTTCATCTAGAAGAATTTCATGTTCATTCACTTGCATCAGAAGTGCTAGTTGGGTCAGAATGTGGTTACGGTCAAAAAGTCTTCAATTGTTTCAACTGGGATGTGACATTTTCAGGGTGAGTACAATCCTTTGTATGGATAAATGAGACAATATTGTCCCCAGCAAGTCATGCCGGACTACCTGGAGTTGAACACAGCAGAGGCTGCTGACTAAATGCTAAACGAGGGCAGATTGGTGCTAGTCCAGCCAATAAGAAGGTGCCTATCCAGCTAGGGCTTACTATTCATCGCCCTCTCAATACCCAATCCACACCACCATGGGAACGTAACTGGAGCCTAGACAGCGATAAATGAAGGCTCAGCCCCAATGACCAGAGACTTGAATCGCGGTATAGTGCAATGAACCCTTGGTACATTTACTAAAATAGTCTAAAAAAGTGTTCTATTCATACACATTAGGCGTACCAGGTGTGGTTGGTTGCAAAGGTTATCGTTGGTTCCTTCTGGAGTACCTCACCCTGTTTAGCACGGTAAAAGAGTTATCCTAATATCCTGACAACAAGTTCAGTAAACATATTATAACAAGGATTTTTGCATATCAAGATTCATCTAGACATTTTATGTATGCATTTCTTAAATGCACTTGCTCAGCAGCAAAGAGATCCAATGTTGGGGATGTTGACTATGACTTTATCACCTTCACATAACTAGCTTCACTGAAACAAATATCGCTCCCAGACATGCTAAATATGTTAGAGGCTGCAAAAATGTCACAACATTTTCATTGAATGGAAGTTCCTTAGTGACACCCCTGATATGCATCCATAGTGTGTGTGTGTGTGTGTGTGTGTGTGTGTGTATGTGTGTATGTATGTGTGTTTTGAAGGAAAATATTATAATAAGGACCCTGCAGTATAGTCATGGTTCATAAGTCTAATAGGGAGGGTGTAATGACCCCTTTGAATAGATGTACCTCAGTGACGCCTGAGTTATGTGGGGTGAATGGGGCAGGCCAGAATTGTACTAGTGGGACCAGGGTATTTCGGTGTTTGGGAAAGAAAAACTTCAACTTGGTCTCAGATTAATATTTTGAATGTAATGCATAACTCACCTTTAAATCTACTCCCTTAAATTCTGGGTTAATCTTTACTCAACCTCTTCTATCTCAAAGCATGCCGACAATCATTGGGGCTTGTGACAGCTGCAGATTGACAAGTGTGAGCCAACCTGACTACCAAGATGGGATCTCTGGGACTTAGCAAGTGATGTGCTCAAGAATCCAATGAGAGGCAGAGAGAAGTAGGTGATATCACTGTGTATAGACGAGCAGCCAGGCCTGGAGGCATTGTAAGAGGAGCGTGTGTGTAATAACTGGCCACCTGTAAAAATAGAGTGGGGTAGAATGCAGAACAACTAAGGGGGGTAAGAATCTAAACCAGAAACCAGCTCTAGGTACACTTGCATGATGTAATGCAACTTTGATTATTGTAACCAAGTATTGTACATGAGGAAAAGATGTAACAAAATTGCTTCTATATTTCATCAGAGAGATGTTCTGGTGCCCATTCATTTTGTCAATTATAGTTGTACCACATCACTACGCCTGTGTCAGCTCTACAACTAACTCTCTTGTAATAAAACATGCATGTGAAGGGGCACCAGTCCCAATAAATATACACTGTTTCTTGACAAGAAGGGGACTGGACTAAGCCTGCCTAGTGAGTATGAGGTAGGTGCCTAAGAGTACGCACCTATACCACTGTACAAATTTAAAGGGACGATGGCTTGTAAAGGCAAACTTGCCTTTACAAGCCATCGCCCCTTTAAATTTTACATGCAAAGACGCCGATCTCCCGCGAGATTAAAAAAACGGACTTTGAAATATTTACCCCTGATCATCAGTTTCTGTCCACATGACTGTGTAGAGTTCTTTGTGCATTTGTTTTATCAGTGAGACACACTTCTCCCTGAAAAAGCATGGAACATCCATTCAGTGACATGGACGTCTAGCAACAGTGGAAGACACCAAAATACTAATAGGACTGTATTTACTGGAACTCTCTTCTCAACATAACTGCAATCAATGTAGAGGAGAGAGGCTCAGGTCCTGGCGGTGCGCTGTGTGCAGTTTCTAGCCAGTGCGCCAACCACCTCCTCTGTTACAGGTAAGTTGATGACTGCATATGGTGTCACAGCTTGAGCCCCGCTTGGCAGTTGTGACCACTGCAAACCCTTTTGTTATGCACCAGTTCATACCTAAGGTTCATTAGAACTGAGGGGGATCTGTAGGGGGGAGCCATCTATAGTAATGAATAGCACCATGCATTCAGCCTTGAATAAGTTAAAGCAACAATGTACCATCATGTAATTTACCATAGGCTGCAATAATAAATATAGTTTACTAGTCAAAATAAGAATAAAATCATATAGTGGGTGGAAACTTGCCTAAAATCAGTGATATATTTAAATTAGTGTATATTATTACTTAAAATGTAATGTACTTTATGAAGCCATACATGACTGAGTGCTATCCCTTTTGCTGCTCAGCCTCTCTGCATATAGGGCACAAAACGAAGAACTGCTTTAGCATATGACATTAGTCTGGGTGCCAAGCTAGGCTTATACTTGGCAGCATAAGAATCTCCTGTGGATCAGTGTAGCTGCTTAGGATAATATTTCATATGTAAATTCTACTCCTTTCCAATGATGTCAATGGGTCTCTGCTATTCCCTCATAGCCCCTGGCTCCTGAAATGAGCAGATGTGTTTGTCCCTTATGCTAAAATGTGAAGCTCAAACCTAAATTGAGAGCCAAGACTATCACTCACTCCTGTTTGTTGTACTGCACCCTGTTACCTTAACATCACAATGTCTTAGTCACAAATAGATCATAAAATAACTGAATTAAATGCTCTCATTTCAATCCCTCATTTCAGTTTGAGACCCCTGTGAACTAAATACATTAAGTCATAAGAGTTTCTAAAAGCTCCCGGCAACACACTCAAGTATTATAAAATAGATAGAGGAGTAAGGAGCTCAGAGGAGAACTGACTAAACAGCCGAGTGAGGTGGGTCCTGCAGAAGGCCCATACCTGGGAGAAGTTTGAAACAGATAGGTGGTCAATTTCCAGGAGAGCTGGACTGTGCCAGAGCTCAAAGTCCTGTGTAACCGAGGATAAAGATTTATATAGTGGGCAGTTGGAAGCAGAAGGGAGCTTTGTCCCTTGATAGTTAATATACCAGCGAGTTATCACAGTGATGGTTGTGATAGGTAAGATAGCTCAAACCACATGAAGTTGAGCTATCTTGCCTCTCAATAATGGTTAAAAGAAACAATAAACACAGAAATAAAAAACCTTCCCCCTCTTCAATAATGGGCTGTGCTACTTAGCATCTGTTCTGGTCCTCTTGGGTGGAGCTCAAATAAACGTTCGGGCACCCATACCTAGTGATGCCCAATGCTAAGTACAACTGGCAGGTGGGTACGAGAGGAAGAAAAAAAATGAATGCCCCCTATGTGAATATAAAAATATGGTACCCCTATATGACTAGAATAATTCTAGCGCCCCCTATATAAATATAATAAATCTGATGCAAAGACCATAGAGTTGACATTCATAAAGTGTGCTGGAAAGTCCAGAAACGCACACTAAAGTGTAGCAAAGGACCTACTTATTTTTTTAGGGTTATCCTAATAAGTGTGGAATGAAAGCTGTGTGAAGCAAATTGTGATTAGCGATTAAACCAATAAATTGTGATTCATTATTGAACTGGCAAATTGAAGCAAAAACAAAATTGGGTTATTTCCTGCAACTGTGCTCGGCAACAGCCATGTATACCTAGTGGAAGAGGGCATCCCAAAAATAGATGTGAGCACCATGTGATCAGTTCACATCCTCACCTGGAGTGTCCTCTTCAGCCCGATAGTTTTCCCTGTTGATTAGCCACACAGCCAGCGCCGGTGCTAGGGTTCTCGGCGCCCTAGGCAAAATTTTGACGCCCCCCCGCCGCCGCGAACACACTAAGAAAAAAAGTAGATTTTACTTACCTTTTCTTTCTTTTCTCTAGCTGATCCGCGCCTTCTTCACACAGAGGCGAAGTGATGCATGCTGGAAGGGGAGGGAGGCGTCGGGAAAGAACCTTATTCACACTGTCTGTCAGTGACAGACAGTGTGACACTTCACCGATGCGCCGCGGACACTGAAAAACAGCGGCGGGGTGCAACCCTTTCCCAAGCCGCTGACTAGATTAGAAAATCTAGTCAGCGGCACCCTGCAGGTCCCGGCACCCTAGGCAACTGCCTAAGGTTGCCTAATGGGAGCGCCGGGCCTGCACACAGCTAGTCGCTTCAAATGTTGTGGTGTGGCCAGATGTTTCCATCCCCTTTTAAATGTCTTGGTAATAATATACCAGTAATATCCCTCTAATTCTAAAATTCTCTTCTGAATTGAGAGTAAAACTGTGTACAGAAGTGAGAGTTAGATTTATGTATTGACATGATTTTCACATGATGAACAGACGAAACATATGACCTTCACATAATGCATCATGTCCAGAATTATTCATTCTGTCCTGGCCACACCTCTCATATGTACCACTTTGCACAAAATACTACAGATGGGGTTTGGGGGATTGTTATGGAGGATGATTGACAGCACCCTCTGTGCTCACAGAACACTGGGCACAGGCCAAATCAATTCATGTTACTTCTTCAAAATATCAACTGCCACCAAAAGCTAATGTAGTTAAAGCTTTCAAAATGTGCAGCTTGTTTTTAAATCAATAACATCTACATCATTTTATGTGGTATTATAAGCAACAGGTAATGGTGGGTTTCTTTACATACCTCTGGTAGATGTACCAAAACCTAGCAGTGGTTGCTGTGATTTCCATATTTTTACACCACAGTCCATATATATATATATATATATATATATATATATATATATATATATATATATATATATATATATATATATTATATATCTATATCTATATATATATATCTATCTATATCTATATATCTATATATATATATATATATATATATATATATATATATATATATATATTTATATATCTCTATTAAAGTACATATAAATAGAGTATCTTTATAAACTTCTTGGAAGTACTGGTCTAAATCGTGCTTGTGAAGAGTCACTTTGTTGTTATGTGTCCTAGAAGTAATATCAATTACAAATACTGTATAGGTTCCAGAGACCTATAGCAACAAATCAGATTCTAGGTATCATTTATTTAGTACATTCTACAAAATGACAGCTAGAATCTAATTGGTTGCTTGATACATTTACCCCCAAGAACACATACATCAAAGCATCATATACAAATAAAATGTAATTTACAAATATGGAGAACCAGTACAATTGCAGTTTCTCTCACTTTCCTGCTCTTGCACTTCTAATTCTCCATTTTTTTGTGTATATTATTAGGCAGTTAGGACTTAACACCAAGTAGTTATTCAATCCAGCTTGTGCTGATAAGTAAGAAGTAGGTTGTATTAACTGAGTTTTCTATAGAGGTGTGTCTGACACCACAGTCTTCCTGTATCAACTGAGAACATTCTGATGATCCAGTAGGCTATCCCCACCCATTTACAAACTATGGAACAGAAGGTGAAGATTGATAATAACAAGTTGGAGGTGCATTTGACACCATGATCTTTATACATCAATTTTACGGGATCCTAAGATCACTAATCTGTGCTACTCAGGACTCAACCTTCTAACGCTCAGGATGTGGCTTACTGCTTGCCTCCAATCTCCTCACACCATAACCCTACCACTTACAGCTCCATCCTCACAGCGTACCCATATTAGACAATCACTTGCATGTAAGGATCATTTATTACAGTCAAAAACATTTTAAAAACATGTTCCCCTGTTTGATCTAATAGAGTATATATTTGTATGCATAACTACAGTGTATTTCTATTTTCCTCTTCTCCATTTTCGACAAGTAGGGCATATGCAGTCCCCTATCTACGTCTGACCTCACCGGCGTGTCGCAAATGTGACAAAATCAGGTATAAACTGAATAACGTAAATGTTTTTCATGCTACACATTACAAACCGCTGATGATGACAAGATGATATGTCGGTGAAGGCTGGCCATAGAGAGAGGACTGCACATGCTAAGCACACGAACGATGGACAAGCTGTAGGAAAGTTAAGGGCTAGGACAATTTTGCAAATTCAACCCCTAAAACAAGTGCACCATGGTGGACTTATCATTTAAATAGAATGCAGATTGGCAATATATTGCTGTTTTTTACTACTCCAGATATACAGTACACCAAACTACTTTTGTCTATGAAATGCCTCGGTCCCCCATCTACCAAATCTACATCCACTTGCTGTGCCCATCGTCAAAAATGCCATCTTTGTGCAAATACATAATCTTGTGATGCATAATCTTAAACTAAATTGCAAAGCAGGTGAGCTATTGTATATGATCCCCATTATCTTGAGCTATGACAAAATACAAAGCCTGAGAGTTTAGTTCATGTCTCTGCAACGGCAGACAAAGTTTGAGTCAGCAGCAGTCAGCCAAAAAAGGCAGCTCGGCAGACGTGCAGATAGATCATCTGTTGTGAAGGCTGATGTCAAAGATCATAAAAATCAAATAGAATATGGGAGCAGACAGGTGCTGATTGGAGCGGTCCCTTCCCACTGTGTCCTGGAGCCTTGAGCTGGCCTGAGACACTGGAATTCTCCTACAACAGATGTTTTCATGATTATAAATGCTGTATAATTTATAATCTGCAATCTTCCTGTCGAGCAAACTTAGAGAAATCTGTTTATGGGAACTGGCGGATAGATCCCCTTTCAGAGCTTAAAAACCGAGGAACGTAGACAGCACATCGTCTATTAGACAGACACTTATGAACAGACAAGAGATATTTGTTTTCAGCCCAAATGTGTATCACAATTTTAAGGTAAAAGTCCAAAAATGAATACTTCATTAAATAAAACAGGGGATAACCTTGGTCATAAATAAGATAATAGCAAATTTTTACTATTTATCAGTGTCCAGACTGCACCCCTTAAAAGTCTCATTTCTCCAGGAAAGACCTGATTGTGCAAATATAATGGCAATGACCTAATGGATTGGCGATCTAGCCGGGCAAGTTGGGGGTGTGACCTACTTTATCCTGATTCACTTTTATTGTGGAATGTTGGGAGATGAGAGCACAAAGTTGACAAAAGTTTAAATACTTTATCAGTGTTTAAACGACCTGGAGCCTACACGTTTCCTGAGTGTAATTGTATGTTTATAGTGGTGTGTGTAGATAATGTGTCACCTTGATCCCTAGTGCAATGCCTCTACCTCAATCTTACTTGTGGAATTCATGGCAGCAGTAATAATTAGAGATGGGCGGGCTCGGTTCCCGAATCCTACCGAATTTAGGGTATCCGAGTACCGAGCACGCTCTGTACTTTCCCGCCCACTTGGATTCTAAATCGAGGCAAAACGTCATCATGACGTATTCGTTTTTCTGAGCTCGGTTCTCACGAGATTTGAAAAGCATAAATACCAACCTCCACAGCAATCCATCGCCATTTGACAGAGGGAGAGAGCAGGGTTAGGTCACACTGGCTAGATCAGCGCAGGGACAATGATTGATTGTATTCAATACCATTGTAATCAGTTGTTACAGCAGTAAGAGGAGAAGAGAGGAGGGTTTTTGTTCAGTTTCTGGCACTCCAAGTGCTGTTGGGGTGGCCCCAATTGTATTGCAGAAATTTATCTGGCTGTCAAAAAAGTCCTATTTTGCAGCAGTGCCCAAAAATATATTTAGCACTCCCATTTGTTTTTGGGGTGTCCCCCATTCTTTTGCAGAAATTTATCTGGCTGTCAAAAAAGTCCTATTTTGCAGCAGTGCCCAAAAAATAATATTTAGCACTCCAAGTGCTTTTGGGGTGTCCCCCATTCTTTTGCATTAATATTTCTGGCTGTCAAAAGTCCTGTTTGTCAGCAGTCTAAAAAAATAATATTTAGCACTACCAAGTGCTTTTGGGGTGTCCCCCATTCTTTTGCATTAATTTTTCTGGCTGTCAAAAGTCATATTTGTCAGCAGTATCTAAAACAATTTGTAGCACTACAAGTGCTTTGCGCTCAGAATGGATTCAAAGCAGTCCACATATGAGCAGAATCAGCAACCAGGTTCTGTCACCAGTCCTGATGGTAGTGTTCCCAGTATGTCATCTGGGAAAGGCGATGTCAAACTACATAGTCTTTTGAAATCGGTCCAAAAAAACACACACCAAAAAAAATGTACCGTGTTGAAGCGAAAAAGAAGTGTAACTGAGGAAAAGTTAAGTGCCGATAAAAACAAAATTGCCAACATGCCATTCTACACACGCAGTGGCAAAGAGGGAATGAGCCCTTCACCTTTGTCTATTAGTGGCAGATCAAAAAATGTTACCGAGCCTACAAGTGGTGCACAACTACTGTTATGCGTCAAAGCCGACCTGCAAGATAACAGTAAGGCATTAGAGGATGTTTGCTCTGAATCAGAAATTACACCAATCCCTGTGGAGAGTCCATCCAACAGTGGGATGTCTAATCGTGAGCATTCTGTTAGTGTACCGATAAAGAGGGACCCTTTCAGCAGTTCTGCTGATGTGTGCCTGAACAGCCCGAGTGTAGTCGGTGATACACCAAGTGAGGATGACACTTTGGAATTAGAAGAGGATGAGGGGGAGATTTGGGTAGCCGACGAGGGCGCTGATGAGGATGCGGTTGATTGTGTAAGTCCTGCGCCAGTGGCAGCAGTTCTGGCACGTGAGGTTCTGGCACCAATTGGCACTTTCCAAACACAAGCAGAGATGACGCAGGTGGCAGACCACAAGAGTTTGGCATCTGGGCTGGTTTGAAATTTTTGGTATTTTATACAAGTGGAGGGGGGCATAGAGAGACAGAAACCAAACTGGCTTTCTCCATTTCAATTAATATTGTACAGTCTATAACGGCTGAATTTTTTAGTATTTTCTACAACTGGAGGGTGGCCTAGAGAGACAGAAACCAAACTGCCTTTGTCCATTTCTTTACATATTTAAGTATAAATGTATGGTGTAATATACATCCAAAGACGATGGCTGCATTGCCAATATGCATAGATGGAGAGGAAGACAATCTGGTTTGTGTGTCGAATTAATGAAGGCCTACCAGGAATTAAACTGTTTTTTGGATAATTTATTAGCTTTACAATTACATTACTTATCCAAGAAACAGGTGGAGCACTAAATTTGGTTATTTTAGGCCCAGAAACATTGATTTTTAATCAAAATAGCAACACAAAACCAAAACCAAAACACGCAATGACGGTTTGGCAAAACCAAAACCAAAACCAAAACACGACGGTAATCCAGATCCAAAACCAAAACCAAAAACCAAAACACAGGGGTCAATGAGCATCTCTAGTATTAATAGATTTCTAATATGAGTCGAGAAACTCCCACCTGACTCGTAGACAGTAGTTTCTTAGTAAAGGAGACACAGAGTTAATTGGGGAAAAGACACCTGGGGGTAAATGTATCAAGCTGAGAGTTTTCCGGTGGGTTTGAAAACTGGAGATGTTGCCTATAGCAACCACTCAGATTCTAGCTGTCATCTTGTAGAATATAGTAAATAAATGATAGCTAGAATCTGATTGGTTTTTCAAATCCGCCGGAAAGCTCTCATCTTGATACATTTACCCCCTGGCATGTATATTAGCAGAAAGTAATGATGCTGGTGGGTTTTAGATAAATTTCAAGTATATGGATAAATTACTCTAACCCCTGCATTGCTAGTGTGGGTCAGAAAACAAACTACACTGTACACAAGGTATAATTCCAGTAACATTTCAACATACAAATAGTTTTAATAATGAATGCAATAAATAAGCAATTTGTAGTGTCGATAATAGGAGTGATATTGCTAAATATTTGCAGTGCTGTCAGCATCTCAAACCGCTTAACAATTAGCTAGTGATTACCTGGCACTCAGTGTGCTCTCTCACTCTGCATATTCTCATACCTACAGGCACATACCCTGAACGGGTTAAAAATAATATAAGCAAAATGACACATGTACACAATGCTAACAGATAATATACTAATGAGCTCAAACACTATGGTACTGTTGGCGCTCTTCAGATGATTACCTCGAGCATGTGTTGAAAAGTGAGGCATTTATTGCAATATAATAAACATAAGTTGCCTACTAGTTGCTTTATACCATACTTGCCAACTCTCCCGGAATGTATTTTGCGAGAGTCTCCCGGACTCCCGAGCGAGTGTGGCAATCTCCCGAATTCTGCCCACTTCCTAGTGAAGTGGGCAGAATTAGATCCCAAACGCCGCGATTTCCGGTGAATCGTAGCGTTTAGCCCCGCCCCCCGCTGTCAAATGATGCGATTTGCGTCATTACGTCGCGGGGGCGGGGCCAAAATGATGCGATTTCGGCGCCCCGCCCCCCGCACGCCCACCTGCTACAGAGAGTCTCTCGGACACCAACTTAAAAAAGTTGGTAAGTATGATTTATACTAGAGATGGTCACTGACCCCTGTGTTTTGGTTTTGGATTCGGTTTTGGATCTGGATTACCGCCGTGTTTTGGTTTTGGTTTTGGTTTTGCAAAACCGCCCTTGCGTGTTTTGGTTTTGTTTGGTTTTGTTTTGCTATTTTTGAAAAAAATACAATTTTTTGGGTCTAAAATAACCTAATTTAGTGCTCCACCAGTTTCTTAGATAAGTGAGGTAATTCTAAAGCTAATAAATTATGAAAAAAACAGTTTAATCCCTGGTAGGCCGTCCTTAATGCGAACACTTGTCTGCAAATTATACAGTCAAACCTGGTTGTCTACCTCCTCCATCTTTGATTATTGGCAATGTAGCCATCGTCTTTGGGTGTATATTACACCCTACACTTGTAGTTGAATATTAAAAAAGCAGCCTGCACAGACTGTGGAGCTAGAAAGTAAAATTAAATGGACCACGGTACTTTGGTGGCTATCTATCCCCCCCCCCCCCCCGCCCTCCACTTGTAGTTGAATTTAAAAAAAGCAGCCTGCATAGACTGTAGAACTAGAAATTCGAAAATACAAAGAAATGGACAAAGGCAGTTTGGTATCTGTCTGCATCAGATCCCCTCTCCACTAGGAGTAAAATAGAAAACTATTCAGCCGTTATATAATCTAGAATATAAATAGAAATTGAGAAAGGCAATTTGGTATCTGTCTGCATCATAATCAACATCCTCATTAGCGCCCTCATCACCTAAATAAATCTCATCCTCATCCTCTTCTATTTCCAAAGTGGCATCCTCAATTTGTGTATCACCGGCTACAGTCAGGCTGTTCAGGTACACATCAGCAGAATTGCTGAAAGGGCCCTTCTTTATGGGTACACTAACAGAATGCTCACGATTAGACATCCCACTGTTGGATGGACTCTCTACAGGGATTGGTGTCATTTGTGAATCAGAGCAAACATTATCCTCTAATGCCTTACTGTTATCTTGCAGGTCGGCTTTGATGCGTAACAGTAGTTGTGCGCCAATTGTAGGCTCGGTAACTTTTTGGGATCTGCCACTAATAGCCAAAGGTGAAGGCCTCATTGTCTCTTTGCCACTGCGTGTGTAGAATGGCATGTTGGCAATTATTTTTTTTATCGGCACTTAACTTTTGCTCAGTAACACTTCTTTTTCACTTCAACACAGTAAAAAAAAAAATTCATTTGTTTTTTGGACTGATTTCGAAACACTCAGTAGTTTGACATTGCCTTGCCCAGATGACGTACTGGGAACACTAACATCAGGACTAGTGACAGAACCTGGTTGCTCATTCTGATCATATGTGGACTGCTTTGAATCCATTCTGAGCGCAAAGCACTTGTAGTGGTAAAAATTATTTGGTAGATACTGCTGACAGATATGACTTTTGACAGCCAGAAATATTTATGCACAATTATGGGGGACACCCCAAAAGCACTGGGGAGTGCCAAACATTACAAAAATAAAATAAACCTCTATCCTCCTCTCTTCTCTAGCAATTTTTGTTACAGCAATTGGAATAAAAATATTGTATTCTCTGTCCCTGCTCTAATCAGCCTGTGACTACACCCTGCTCTCTCCCTCTGTCAAATGGCGATGGATTGCTGTGGAGGCAGGTATTTATAATCTTGAAGTATCGCGAGAACCGAGCCACGAGATCCGACGTCGTCGCAATGACGTTCGGCCTCGATTTGGATTCGGAGCAGGCGGGAGAGTTACGAGCTACTCAGCTCGGTACTCGGATACCCAAAGTTCTGGTGGGTTCAGTTCTCGGGGAACCGGACCCGCCCATCTCTAATTTATACATTATCTTTTACCTGAATGCCCTTATGAAGAGTATCTTATTTAGTAAAATAAAGACACTTGACACTTGTTTGGTGAAGAAAGGTCACAAGATTTTAACGAAAATAACTTAAACTGGTGGCAAATAAAATTTTTGAATCAAGGAACTGAAGCCCGTCACCGCCATCACCTCTCAAAGCCCAACAAGACCCCTAAAAAGCTGCTCCACAAAATAAGGCAAACAGCATTAATAGCACCTCTCCACGTCCTCCTAGGGATAATATCTGATTAGATTAAGCGGATCCCAGGCCAGCAAGTTAGAATCTCATAGAAATCAAACTTAACACAAGTGATAAGCTCTGACCCCTTCAGTTTACCAAGATCGCTACTGCCCAAATGAACATCTAGCACTTCGGGAGACCGAAACTTAATTTCGGGACAATGTACTTAACAATGAAGCCCAATGTAGATACCTAAATTCTAACCAATGCTATGAACTAGTAAAAGAGCTTCCTTTCTACTTGTACAATAAAATGCAGAATTCTCAGTTACACACATTCGCAAATGAATGATAAGCCACCCACTTAGTAATATCTATAGGACGCCATTTGTGTATTAATGATGTGTATGAGCTGACTTCCTGGGCTAAAATATATTTTGCTTTGTAACTTTCCAAATCATTTAATTGATGTCAATTTAGCAAAAGTTTAGATTCTTAGAATTTTAATAAGTGATACAGGCAGGGGTGCAAGAGGGGGAGAAGCAGGTACAAAGTACTGGGGCCCAGGCTTGCCTGGGGGTCCTGGCACGCCTATGTAGTCGCGGAGTCACCAACATGGTCTGACCACATCCCATTGGTGGCTATGGAATGAGGCCCAAGAAGTTGCGGCACCGGGGCCTAAAATTCCAATTGGCGGCCCAGAATGGCACAGAAACGTCTGCAGCAGTGGGGAGAAAAACACTTAATGATAACCTTTCACTAGGTTCTGTAATCCCATTTTCTTTATTCATTACATAGTTGTGACAGGATGGACCGCCTATGCCACCCTGTCTGTTGTTGCGATGAACCGGCTGGGCTTACTTTGCCACCGTTCCCTTTTGTTATTTCAAATACGCCCCTCCTGCCGCAGTGGGAGGGGCCTGCTGCCACCACTGAGCTCCTTCTATGGCACTCAGAACCACATTCCTTCTGGGTCACTGACGCTGCTAGCGTGTCTCCTTGCTGGTGGACCTGGCTGGTAACTCTGTACCTCTTACTATGGATCCGGGTTGCTGTGAATGGATCCCCCCTGGCCTATCACACTAATCAGGGCTGCTGGGTAGCGCAAAGCGTTGGCACTGGAATAGCTTGGGTCCAAACCGCAGAGATAGCCGGAGAACGGATTAGATTTTAGGGTCTAATCTGTAGATCACAGGAAAACAGCAATATTAAAGATGATGCCAAGCAGGTCTTTGAAGCAAGATGTTTATTGCTCACACACACTGGTGGAAGGTCCCAGTATGATCAGGTCAGATGACAATTCAGAAGAACACTAACATGCTCACAGAGCTCCTCTTTTATACAGTTCAGAAATAGTCTATTTTTAGAAACAGGATATACTCTATTGACACAAGCATGAATTTACATACATTTCAAGGCTAACAAAATTTACACCTTTCTATGAAATTCACTCTGGCAAAGGCCAAACAGTAACGACCCCCTGATGAGGTCTTTGGCCAGGGCAGGCATGACACTTCATCACAAAACTTCGTTAGCACTTTCTGCTATCAGACTTCCTTGCACATGTCCTAATTGCAGGTTTCCACAAGCAACCTTACAAATCCTAAACAATGACACTTCCATACTAAATACATCCCAATACACACAAGACCTCCATCCACAAAGGCCTATTGTATCAGTTATATGCATCATAAATAGGCATATCCTATAGCAAGGTTAAACAGAGACAAATTTCTCCCCTGGTCTCAGAAATAACGACTTCCTATCTTACACTAAACAAGAATAAGTGCAAATGCAATTACATAAATAAGTGCCCTGCGCTATTCGCTTTAAATACATTTTTACCAAAAGTTATTTAATAGTGATCCAGTCACAATAGTGCATTATTAGTGGCGCTAAATAAATAAATAAATAAATAAATGATAAAGATGTTGATTATGCACAATGCATGTACATAAAATGGTGCTCTCCTGGTGCTCTTTTTACCAGGAAAGTGCCTGTAAATTGGCCTAACTGTATGATCTGCTATGCTTTCTCCAGGGTGGCATCAGCTTATGTCCTCTGCCTCATCTCTCCCGGGCAATGAGGTCACAGCAAAACATAATTTTCTTTTTAGACATGCATAGCGCACAAGGCAGTATGCAATGTATAAATAAAATGTGAGTCCAGAACCTGGTGACAGGCTCTCTTAAACATGTATATAATAATGCAATAATGCATTGTGAAAACGACAGGTTCTTTCACACAGTTTTTCTGCGCAGGGAATAAGCACACTTGAGAGGATAATACGTGAACTTAAATTGGATTGCAAAGACAAAGAGAAGCAATCAGTTACTGAAACAATCACTTTGTGGTGGATACTGCCTAACCTTTTCTGACTATTTCATAGCATTAGAAATTGTGGTGGAGTAAATATGAATGTTACTGCAGATATATTGCTGCTTGCATCATTTACACAACTATACATTATTGCGCTACCATCTTTTAAGTGCAGAGATGTGACAGATTGCACGCAAAAGGGAGGGAGATTTCTCAATTAACCGACTGGAAGGTTATAAGTGGAATGTGAGTGATTATTCATTTTAGTTCAAAGTATAAGCTTTCCTTCATTGGTGTATAGACGGAATAGAATATAAACCCTGTTGGTTGATGATATGTTTGCTAGTACGTCAATGTAATAGCAGTTCAGACAGTCAATATCTAGCAACCATAATATAATTGCTGAGCTTGGCAGCATGGCCTAATGCTATATAGCATATTTATTAATCAAATTGCTCAATATTTTGAGAGCTGCACTATTGCTTTAATAAATACAGTACATAAATGCATTCATTTGTGTGCATCCCAGCTTTTTTACTTTACATAACACATTGCATGATTTCTACGGCAAGGCAGCTTATATGTTGGCTGATTGAATTGAACTCAAAGTTTAATCTGAAAGGGAAGCCAGGAAGGTGGTTATATTTCTCCAGATTTGCAGTGTACTTTTGCCATCTTAAATCCAGGCTCCATACAAACTAATGGGTGACTGCTGTCAAATCTAAATCAGATTGTTCACCTGTAAGTGTCAGTTTATCAATTATGAGCTCATCCGCTGGAGAGAATTAAATACACTGCATGGTTTGAGTGTATAATAAACTCTGCTTTATTAGTTACAAGTCCCTATCTATATAGCAAAAATCACGTATTACAGAAAACTACGCCCCAAAAGGTTTTAACCACTCATACTCCCTTTACACAGATGTTAGTACATTCTCTCATTATCACACAGGAAAACTCCCCAGGAGGGGTTTGCTTATCTCATGTCTGCTATGTCCAAGGTTATAAGCATAGCCTTGCAAATAATGAATTACTCCTACAAAACAGGTGCATCTAATCTGTCTTTAAGCTATAACAAAACAAAATGACTATAAGGCAACAAGATGGCGTTAGCTTAGCAAAATCACATTTCTCACTGCCATATAAAGGGAAATGCCATATTATGCAGTTTAATATTAATATATTTATATAGCTTCAATATATTCTGCAGCATATAATGTCAAGGCAGTTTTATAGAGATATACAAAAGAGACATACACCCCCCCCCTCAACAAAATCCAAAAAAACTTACACAGTAATTATCAATCAGATTCTTGGGAACTTATAATCTATAGATTAAATGCAATACATATGATCCTTTAATAGCTATCTGATGTTAAATTCAGGATAGCTTAACTTCAAACTTTTGCAGTTTAGTAAGAGGAAACAAGTTTCCAGAAGTACTGCCCTTCACTCCCTCTTGCTCAGAGTCACTGGGCCTAACATTAAACCTGCAGAGAAGTTGCTGCATCATGTATTCTTGTCAGAGCTGGTCCATTATCACTCACAAATGTGACCAGACTAACTGTGGATCTGCCTCCTCATTTTGACAGGGCCTAATTATCCATCAGGGCCACGGATGAGAATCCTCATGCGCAGAGACACAAGCTGTTGTCTGCCTGTGAGCAATCAGGTCAAAGTGACACAAAATATTGAGTACATATTGCATGTGCTACCCAGTCTGCAATTTATCATTCTGTTTTCAGGCTAGGGAAACTTTACAAGTCTTTTCTTCACATATTTTTGGATTCTATAACTGTCCAAGCATCTATTGAGTCACTTAATGGGTTAACAGTTTCATATTGCTCTCAAAGACAGTGCAGATTTGCCACATTCTACTAGATACTTCAAGAGAATTTAACATTGGAGAAAATAAATCATAGTTGCCAGATGTCATAGATCTCCAAGGCAAGTTTTTTCTTTCTTGACAGTCCCAGGATTCAAATTCCATATATTTTGCTTATTACTACTCTTGTTTTTGGTTGTTAGATGCGGTGCTTAGTATATTTTCTGTGCTGAATTGTATAAGTTAAATAAAGATGACTTTTTCAAAAACAATAGAATTGTATTATGATCTTGTCATGTTGGGTAGGTGAACTGTCCTAAGCAATGCTAACCACTTGCCACAATGCTGCCCATATGATCCTAGATTCAGGATACACCAAATGCACAAAGGATTGAAATAACCTGATAACAGAAAATCAATGGCTAACACTTGTCTTACCAGATACTTATCAGCTCCCAGACTTTCCAATATAGGAGCACATATAAGCAATTGTGTCAATTCTGCCAATTGCAGTAGAAGCACTTGTGTCAAAATCAATAACAGGTAGCCCCCATCATAAGCCAGAACACCGTGTAACATGCATATAAAAGTAGAAAGCTGGGAAAAGGACAAAAGTGTTCACATCCAAATTCTAACACCAACACTGTGACCTCTGTTTCAGCCAAAAGAGTGCAAGTCTGCCCTACCATGCAAACATGCCAACAAAGCATAGTGTGCTCAACCTCCAATCCACAAGCATCCCTGGTCCTTCATTCAGCTGTACCAGCTTCTGTGTCTTGTTCCGCACATCATATTGTTTGATTTGATTTTCAAACTGAACTAAAAACCTCATTCAGCGATGTTGTTGAAAATTCTGCAGTGTGTATGCACTCGGGATCGGCAGTGTCCATAGATTTATATGGAGTGTGCAAAGTCACAATCTTTTCAGCTGATGGTTACGACAGATGAAGAGCACAGAACTGAAGGCAAATCTTGTAAAACGTGTTTAGTGTGTGCACATGAATCGACATGCTGATGGGGACGTTTTTTTTGTTTTCTTTCAGTTGTTGGTAAAATCTTTAATGATAACATCATCAGGAGACATATTCTGTAGTGTGTACCCAGCCTTAGATTAGAACCTTAATATTTGAGATTTCATTCTCATTGTTTTTCTTACCTGTCTGTCTGATGCTGATTGATTCCTGCCTTGTCATGTGTAATTGTTTTTCAATATGCTCAGTCACAATAAATGGAGCTGTCTCCGGTCCCCACCCTGACAATCTTGCACATCTTTATGTTTGTATGGACAGGACAAATAATACATGAAATCTCTGCAGCAGGATCTGATACAAGAAGATATGTATGTATACAAGATATATATATATATATATATATATATATATATATATATATATATATATATATATGTATATATACTTCTTGCTATGGAATATGATTGTCAAGCCCCCAAGGAAGGCTGTAATCACCCTTTCAGGGAGTCTAGGGACAACAGGCAGCAGTTGCACATGCAAAAGGATGATTATAGGAAATGAGTTTGCAAGGACAGAATGTAGATGACACCTTGCATCAGAATCCTAAGGTTGCCTGCGTGACGCAGGTGAGAGGTTGAGCTCTTGTTTTCTCCCTGTGAATAACATCTCTGACTTAAATACCCCAGTGTACTTGCAGAATCAGTGCACAGAATATACATAATTTAATCACTGGTCTCTGGATCGGAGTGCTGTGCTCATAACCAGCTTTCTGAAGTGAGAGAAATTGATGCTTAGATTAATATGTCAAAAGTGTCCAGCAGCATGGGCCAAATTTACACATTGTGCAGTGCAAGGCAACTGTGAATAAATACACCCTAAGTCTTCATGCTCAAAGGCATTCAGTTATGTTCTGAGAATGCATGAAATAATACCTATTGTGTCAGTATGTTCTCTTCTGGACATTCTTCCTTATTCACAGTATTTTTAAGTGATAGAAGTAAGGATCAAGCACCATGTGCGCAACAAGTGTTGTCCTGGAACCTATCTGAGTGGACATCGCAGAGGGTACCTTCTAGACCTGGCATAAGATAATTTTACTCTTTTTATAACTTTTTATAACTGACCTTATCTGTATATTTCATTATTTGTGGAAGCCCCACTATAATCTGGTATAATTTTTTTCCACTGGATTGACATCATTCCTATGTATTGAATTAAATGACACCCATGATGTCAAGTCACTGGTACCACAGAGGAGCAGTAGGTTAGTGACATAAGACAACTTGTCCCCCAGCTGCATTCTACCCTATAACAGTATGGCTTACATTTTATATATACAGCATGTATATATAAATGTCAATGCAACACACTGAATTAAAATTCAAGCAGATGCTCATCTATTATTATTATTTAGTAACATAGCACAATCAATCGCTGCCCCATTGTAGCTTATAGTTTAATTCTCGACACCCACATACACTCTATGGTCCATTTTGGGGGGAAACTAGAGCACTCAGAGAAAACCCACAGAAACACGAGGAGAGCCGACAAACTCCATACAGACCCCAGCAGCAACAACTTGCACCATCTACTCACAGCCCACTCATCTTCTGACAATATAGGGACTACTTGGGTTGGTTGCTAATGCAACATAGATAATAAATGAACCATCCCCCTCAAAACCAACAACCAATCAGTGTATATTTTTAGCCTACCAGAACAGTGGGGTGATTGAGAAATGTCAGTGCTAGTAACAAATATCTGTGCTTACTTACCTCAGCTCTTCACAACACAATGGGGACATCTTACAGCAGGGTTGTCCAACCCGCGGGCCGCATGCGGCCCAGCACGCCTGTAAATGTGGCCCAGAAGGAGTTTTGGTTGTGGCAAGGGGGCAGCACTGTTAATGGAAAAAAAAATCCTGCAAAAAAAAGAAAAGAAAATACTTACCTTGCGGTCACGTGGTCATGTCATGGTACTCCGGCTCCCTCCCTTGAGTGAATGTCGGGCGTGATGTCATCACGCCCAACATCCATTGCGGAGCGCAGCACAGAGGAGTCCCCCGGCGCGAGAAAAACAATCAGCAGCACAGAATTGGAGAAAAGAAGAGAAGAGGACAGGAGAACAAGCCGATTAAAAGGTAAGTTAAGGGGGATTTTTTTTATTATTTCAAGGGACGCTGACCAGTGAATAAAAGTCACCTGGTCCTGGAGCATCATGGACCTTATCTCCCAACTACATACTTCTACTTGTAATACTAATGGGGCATTATATATTATTCTCTTTGGCCCATTATAAGTTGTTATCCCTTAACTAACATAGTGGTGTAATTAGCAAAACAGGTCACAATTTGGGGTCACAGTGGTGTATATGTCAGGCACCGCAGGCCTGGTCAGGGCATCCTGATATACAATGCTGACTTAAATGCACTTCATTGATATTGCATCGAAACAATACAAAAAGTAATTATAATAATAACTAGAGGATTTTTTGAACAGGGCAATTGAAAGGTAAGTATAGGGGGATTTGAAAAAAAAGTGATTGATATATATATATATATATATATATATATATAAAATCACTTTTTTTCTCATATATATATATATGTTAACTATTTTTTCTATGTTTTTTTTGGATGATCAGCTATCGTTATTGTTAGTGTATCTTATGTGCGGCCCAAACCAACTCGTCGTCTTCCAATGTGGCCCAGGGAAGCTAAAAGGTTGGACACCCCTGTCTTACAGCATTGTGAGATAATTTTTTTTGTAACTCATCAACCCTACAGCAGATAATGCGGAATTAAAAAATATATTATTAATTGGTATCAATTGAAATTTTACGAAGAGTGTTCAATTAATCACACATTATTATTTATAACAAACAGAGGGTAAAATCTTGGTTCACCTATAACATATCATCTGCATAGATTAAGGTTCATAAGATTAAGTATTTAGATTTTTTTGCAATCTCACATGCTCAAACAAAACATTTTTAAGATAAAATTTATTTGCCAGCAGATATCTAAGAGAAAGGGAAAATAATGAACTATGTTGCTTGCATCATTCTACACATTAATATTTGGTAGAGGCAGGGCCGGATTTACCGCTAGGCAACCTAGGCACCTGCCTAGGGCCTAGCGGCTCTCGGAGGGCCCAGCTGGGGGGGACAGGATCAATTTAAAAAAAAATGAAAAAAAAAAAAAATTTGGCCCCTCCCCCGACTCGCGGCACCCCCCCCCCTCCCCGCGACTCGTGCGGGGGGGGGGGGTGCCGCGAATCGGGAGAGGGGGGGTCGGGTGCCGCGAGTCGGTTCTCGGCAGCCTCTTCTCCTCTCAGTGTCTCAGTGATAGAGAGAGAGGAGGAGAGGCTGCCGGGACCCGACGAGCGATCACGTGACTCTTTCTTTTTTTTTTTTTTTTTTTTACATCTGGACTGACCGAGGAGGAGCAGCGCGTAATAGAAAGGTAAGTAAAACAAGGGACAGAAGTGGTGATGGTGAAGGGGCACAGAAGTGGTGATGGTAATGGGGCACAGAAGTGGTGATGGTGAAGGGGCACAGAAGTGGTGATGGTGATGGGCACAGAGGTGGTGAAGGGCACAGAGATGGTGATTGGCACAGAAGTGGTGATGGTGATTGGCACAGAAGTGGTGATGGTGAAGGGCACAGAGGTGGTGATGGTGATGGGCACAGAGGTGGTGATGGTGAAGGGCACAGAGATGGTGATTGGCACAGAAGTGGTGATGGGCACAGAGGTGGTGATGGTGAAGGGCACAGAGGTGGTGATGGTGATTGGCACAGAGGTGGTGATGGTGAAGGGGCACAGAATTGGTGATGGTGATTGGCACAGAGGTGGTGAAGGGCACAGAGGTGGTGATGGTGAAGGGCACAGAGGTGGTGATGGTGAAGGGGCACAGAATTGGTGATGGTGATTGGCACAGAGGTGGTGATGGTGAAGGGCACAGAGGTGGTGATGGTGATTGGCACAGAGGTGGTGATGGTGAAGGGCACAGAGGTGGTGATGGTGAAGAGGCACAGAGGTGGTGATGGGCACAGAGGTGTTGATGGTGAAGAGGCACAGAGGTGGTGATGGTGATTGGCACAGAAGTGGTGATGGTGAAGGGCACAGAGGTGATAATGGGCACAGAGGTGGTGATGGTGATTGGCAAAGAGGTGGTGATGGTGAAGAGCACAGAGGTGGTGATGGTGAAGGGCACAGAGGTGGTGATGGTGATTGGCACAGAAGTGGTGATGGTGAAGGGCACAGAGGTGGTAATGGGCACAGAGGTGGTGATGGTGATTGGCACAGAGGTGGTGATGGTGAAGGGCACAGAGGTGGTGATGGTGAAGGGCACAGAGGTGGTGATGGTGAAGAGGCACAGAGGTGGTGATGGTGAAGAGGCACAGAGGTGGTGATGGTGATTGGCACAGAAGTGGTGATGGTGAAGGGCACAGAGGTGGTAATGGGCACAGAGGTGGTGATGGTGATTGGCACAGTGGTGGTGATGGTGATTGGCACAGAGGTGGTGATAGTGATGGGCACAGAGGTGATGGTGAAAGGGCACATGTGATATTGTGAAGGGGCAAAAGTGACAATGAAGGGGCACAGTGTGATGATAGAGGGACAAAAGTGACAAGAGCACATACTTGGATTTATGCGTATTATTTTTGCAAACACCTTAAGTAAGTATTTCTGCCCTGACTTCAATATTTATTATGTTGTTTTGACCCAACTACTTAAAAAAACAGGACATGCTTTCATATCTACTTAACTATAGGGGTATATGGTAGGCATGCGGCGGCACATGCTTTCACTTATACGTAACTATAGGGGTATATGGTAGGCTGCAAAAATATAGTGCTATGGATTGTTTCAGGGAGGGGGCCCAAAAACAGTATCCTGCCTAGGGCCCTATGAGGTCTAAATCCGGCTCTGGGTAGAGGCATCTTTTGCCAAAATAACAGGTTTAAGTCTTTTTGGACGTCTCCCCATCTCTCAGATTTGCACACTGACTTTACTTTACTATAGGGGTAGTGTTTCTTAGGCATAGGCAGAGTTAGTTTTGCTCCACACATATTCTTTTACATTTTGTCAGAAATATTCTACCATGAACTTATCTAACCATTAAAATTTTCTGAGCTGGATTATAGAGATGTACACTGACCCCTGTGCTTTTATTTTGGATTTAAAACGCCTTCGTGTTTTGGTTTTGTGACAGGTTTCCATGGTGTTGCGGTAACGCAAAGTGCCTTTGGGTCCGTTCCAGAAGGACTCTGTGCTTAATTGAATATACCCCTAAATGTGTTATATTTGTGTTATATTTTCTAGCAAAAAAAAAAAGAGAAAAAATGCAAAAACAGAAAGGTCAAACATTGGATTGTGTAACATGTCTACGTATATGAAAGTGCATTATTTTTACATATAAATTTCAAGGTTGCTAAAAATACACATATAATATAACATGAGAAAATAAATTTCCCTGTTATGCTCTTACTAAGGGAAGATTTTTTTGTGCTGCTCCTAAGGAAGAGAAATAAAATCCCAGCAGAACTTTCTCTGCTGACCATGATGATTCTCGGCAGATCAACATGTATTTATTCAGAGTGTTTCTAGGTACCTGGCGGCTTGAACAATAAAAAAAAACACACTGCCCTGGAGTGCTGCATACCACTGCTAGGAGAAATCATCCTCTGTTTGCATCACTTAGAAAAGACTGGGGAAAACTGACAAACTTCCTTTTTTGTAGTGAAACGTGAAGTGACTTGCACAAGGTCACCAAGAGGTGACTGTAACTAAAATCCACCAGTTGAAAGTTCCACAATGCACACACATCATGTGTCAATCTACATCATGTTTGTTTCTGTAACAGGAAGCAAGCATGTCTTACACAAAGTCAGATATTCTTGGTGAGGTAGAGATGAGCGATATCCCAACTACATTTCAGGCAAATTGAGTTTTTGGGTGGAACAGACTGTTTCTCAAAGGTGCGAAGTTCCAGTGATCCAATTCCAGTGATCAAGGAATTCTGCACGCAGGCGCGGGCTGGCGAATGTCAGCCCAGGGGGCGCACAGGCGGCCGCATCACATGACAGGTGATGCGGCCAGGTCATCGCGGCCGCATCGCCTGTCATGTGATGCGGCTGCCTGTGCGCTGTCGCGGCCGCATCGCTTGTGTTGTGATGCGGCCGCAGGTAAATATTAAAGAAAACTTGCATTCACGG
Organism: Mixophyes fleayi; assembly: GCF_038048845.1. Classification (NCBI taxonomy): domain Eukaryota; kingdom Metazoa; phylum Chordata; class Amphibia; order Anura; family Limnodynastidae; genus Mixophyes; species Mixophyes fleayi. The sequence continues at coordinate 47,353,110 of NC_134409.1, forward strand.
GGGGGGGGCGGCCCGAACAGGGGTCAGACGGAGCGGCCCGGGGGACCGATGCCCCCCTGCCCCCCGACCCAGCCCGCCCCTGTCTGCACAGACCAGGAATGATAGGGGGATTCAATGTAGACTATTAGAGGGCAAAATTTCAGATTCAAGTGCAGAATGAGACGAATACTTCAGATAGCAGTTTTGAAAATGTAATATATCTGTAGTCTATCATTATCATCATCATCATTTATTTATATAGCACCACTAATTCCGTAGCGCTGTACAGAGAACTCACTCACATCAGTCCATGCCCCATTGGAGCTTAAAGTCTAAATTCCCCAACATACACATACACAGACTAGGGTCAATTTTGATAGCAGACAATTAACTTACTAGTATGTTTTTGGAGTGTGGGAGGAAACAGGAGCACATGGAGGAAACCCATGCAAACACGGGGAGAACATACAAACTCCACACAGATAAGGCCATGGTTGGGAATTGAACTCATGACCTCAATGCTGTGAGGCAGAAGTGCTAACCACTTAGCCAACCGTGCTGCCTGTCTAAGGCAACCACCCGCTGATATTGAGCTATAGGGAGGAGAGGTAGATTTAGGTATTGTCAGCATAGCGGTGGTACTGGAGGACGAATGAGCGAGTTAGTTCACAAAATGAAGAGGTGTATAGCAGGGGCTGGCTGGCAAATTTTAGACCGGGGGGGGGCGAGATTCTGCTTGGCTGCCTACTAGGAACATTTTAAAGGAAAATAAATCCATGTAGACCAGTAACCCAGCCCAAGGATGCCCACTATGCCCCCCTGCCCCCCAGCCCAGCCAGACAATGGTGTTCAGGGAGAAAACCAGAGGGTCGAAAATAGAGCCATGTGAGAGCTAAAGGCGTGAAGTATGTGCTGCAGAAGAAGAGAGTAATCAACTATATTTAAATTTAATTCATCCCTCAATACTATACATATAAGACAGCGTAGCCCCTCGTAATATAGACACTAGACACAATGCACATAAGCTCTTTCCAGCCAAGTACAGCACTGATGATAGGGATTATTAAAGTAAAGATGCTAATAGTGCCATGTGAAACCACTCCTAGGGTCTCTGTATAAAATCATAAGTAAGTCTTGTCCGCTGTATTACAGTTAAACACACTAGAACACAGGTGTTAAAATAGACTTTTGCTTGAACAAAATAAACATACTACATTGACGCCCTCATGAAAAGAAATATTTACATAAAACATAATCGTCTTTTCTGAATTCTTTAGTGTAACTTGGCAACAAACTCATCCTCAGTTTTCATTTTCTTTTCTTACTGTCAGGAAGTTTAAGCACCGAATGTGCTTTAATGTAGCACTCTTCTTCTTAATCACCACCTTCCTATCATTCATCCAACTGAGTGGTGATAAATAGTTAAGAAAAGCAAAAATCCAGAAAACAAAGACTTTGTATTCACTAGCATTACCTGACCCTAAATGATTCATACCAGGGGGTAAATGTATGAAGCTCCGATTTCTGCAAGTCGACGGAAATTGGCGACTTTGCAGGGGAAATTTAAAGTGGAGATGGCTTGTAGAGGCAAACTTTCCTTTAAAAGCCAAATGCCTTTAAATTTCCCCTGCAAAGTCGCCGATTTCCAGCGACTAGCTTCATACATTTACCCACTGGAGTGTAATAGAATAAATCTGATTGGCTGGAGTATTAAGCAAGAAGCTACTTGGGGAACAGTTTTTCCCATGATTTTTCTTGTGTCTTATTGGAGTATTTGATTGATATGTAACTATAATACCACAATACATGGTAAGTTAAAAGTAAAATAAAAGCCTATCAAATGAAAAGTAGAGCTTCACTCTACATAAAACTGTTGTGGACATTATTTTTTTTATTACGGTTGAATTTGGAAGATGCCACAATACATAACACAGGAACATACTAGGTAGATGAAAACAAAAGGTAGTGCTCAATCTAATGGTTAGAGGGCACAGCTTAAAAAAGCTCGCTGCCTAGGTGTAATCCTTGACTCACACCTATCCTTTGTTCCCCACATTGACAATATATCTAAATCATGTTACATACATCTCAAAAATATTTCCAGAATTCGCACATATCTCACACAAGACACTGCAAAAACCTTAATTCATGCACTTATCTCCCGCATTGACTATTGCAATTCCCTCCTTACTGGCCTTCCCAAAAACAGACTCAAGCCCCTACAATCTATTTTGCACGCTGCGGAAAGATTGATTTTTCTTGCAAATCGTTATTCCTCTGTTGAATCACTCTGTATGTCTCTACACTGGTTGCCTGTTTTCTACCAAATCCAATATAAAATACTCTTACTAACCTACAAGGCCATCAACAAAGCTGCACCAACATACATCTCCTCTCACAAAATATCTCCCAACTCGGCAACTCCGTTCTGCACAAGATCTTTGTCTCTCATCCACACTCATTACATCCTCCCATTCCCGGTTACAGGACTTTTTCCGGGCTGCACCCAATCTATGGAATTCTCTCCCTCGCACAATAAGACTTTCCTCTAGTCTACAAGCTTTCAAGCGTGCTCTGAAGACCCACCTCTTCAGACAAGCTTATAATATTCCTCAACCACCCTCTTAACCTCACTACCCTATTACCACCTGTTATACAACTACTCCTTGACCAACATTGTTGTGTGACAGGATCATTTAGCTTATGAGTCACTTTTACCTTTGCAGTCTGGCTGGGCCGACTGCAAATGTAGACTTAACCTCATGTGTCAAACTCCCATTGTCCAATAGATTGTAAGCTTGCGAGCAGGGCCTTCTCACCTCTTTGTCTGTTTTACCCAGTTTGTTTATTAGTTTACTATGTGTGTCCCCAATTGTAAAGGGCTACGGAATATGTTGGCGCTATATAAATAAATGTTGATGATGACGTGTGCCTCAGAGTGGAGTTTGGGACAGTTGCGTGGGTGCATTTTTACGAGTTGTACAGCTGGGAGTAGGGTTAGTTTAAGAGGTAGTTTTTGAGATTTGAAGGTAGTAAATGAGTCTGATTGGGTGCGATAGTGACTGAGGAAATTGTGGTATTATTGACAGTAAGAGAGATTGGAGAGGAGATGGGTACTCTGGGCCTGATTCATTAAGGAATTTAGGCAAGAATTTGAGTAAATTTTCTTACTTAAGTTTTCTGGACAAAACCATGTTGCAATGCAAGAAGTGTAAATTAGTTTATTATTTTGCACATAAGTTAAATACTGGCTGTTTTCTCATGCAGCACACAAATATCAACTTTAAATTTCAGTGTACAAATAAGCTGTCAAATATTTGTGTGTTACATGAAAAAACAGCAAGTATTTAACATATGTGCAAAATAATAAACTAATGTGAACCCCTTGCAATGTAACATGGTTTGGTCCAGAAAACTTAAGTATTAAAACTTACTCATTTTCTTGCCTAAGTTCCTTAATGAATCAGGCCCCCTGTTTTGGACATGTTGAGCTTGAGATATCGTTGTGACATCCATGTGCAAATAATATAGAGACAGCAGGTCATACATGAAAAGAAGAAAATTAAATTGATCGGTCACACAGTAAAGGATCAATGAGAGCAAGAAAATCAAAAAGAGGGACATATAATTAAAGCTACTCCAGGAGAAAGCTAGAAGCCAAGTAAGTGATTATAACATCATCGTGAAAGGAGAGCTATACAGCCTGGTTACATGTGTACATTAAATTACAGAACTGTCGCCATTGTTTTTATTTGTCTCACAGAATGGTCAATCCAATTGCTGTAGTGCTGTTTGATTACTAATGTGTTATCAGGCTCTGTACTAGCTGCAAGAAAAAGAAAAAAAAAACCTGTAAGGGCTGTTTGAGACTAGCTACTGGTGTCATATACTACACATTTACAATAGGGATGGGGGAATTGTTATATCTGTACAACAGAAAAGGACTCTTCTATTGCATCTGGAGCAATCTGAAGTCCATGACATTTTTGAATGTCTTAATGGCACAATTTAGACAATGACAAGGGTATAGACAGACTGAGGTGACTGCTTCATATCCCCCAACAGACATGGATTCTGCATCAAAGGCTGGAATGTTGATTTGGATCCTGGATAGATGGATCTGGGATCAATTTAGTTTTCTCTGAATTTTGGGAGGTATGGTACTTTGAATCAAAGAAAAATAATTGTTTTAAAATACATCAGTTTAGTCAGGCTCACCAAGTGGAAGAAACTATAGACGATTATGTGACCAGATTAAAATCTCTTGCAATGTCTTTTAATTATGGCACATTAACTGAAGAAATCATCAGAGATCACGTTATTGAGAAAAAGCACCTTAAGGCAACTTGGAACAAGATTGCTAATGTAATTTACTATAAAGCTGGCTGTATGCTTCCAGATTATTTTTCCCTGACTGTTAAGCCACCATTTGGCCTCATAAGTTAATAGGTAAAATAGATAACTCCTCACATTTGTGTCACACATCGCACCAGCCAACCTCTCAATCCGGCTGCTCTGAACTGAGCATGCGCACACCTGTTTTTTTCAAAACTCCCTACTTTCATTTGATTGGCTAAGCACCTGTCCGCCTGTCTATTTAAAGCACCTACCTCCTTACTATGGTTGCCAGGTCTTCAGGTCTCCTTACCTGTTAGGACGTCTTCTCCTCTGACTCCTGTTTATTGCTCTCTGATCCTGCTCCAGGGCTTCCAGCGTATCAGGAGCGCAGCGTTTCATCATCCTGCAGACTATTGCTCTCCTGTGTATACCTGTATCACCTCTGCAGCCAAGACATTGCTGCTACACTGCAGATCGTTGTGCATCTCCGCTAATCCTGCTCCAGGGCTTCTAGCTCATTAGGATTCCCGGTGTATCAGCATCCTACAAGCTATTGCTCTCTTCTATGATCCTGAACTTCCACTTACCTGTTGGACCCGCCTCCTGCACTCTGACATATCCTTACTGCATCCAATATCTCCTGATCATCAATCTAGTCTTGCTTATCGCCCCTAGAGGACAGCGACCTGTGGTTAGAGAGCTGCTAAGCCCATATTCCCTTGCGGGGATCCCTGGTGAATACCTCTCTATCCGTTAGACTCCGCACCTTTCTGGGGGTAGTATCCACCTGAGCAGACTCCAAGGCCCATCCTGACTCTGATTTTGTGATAATTTGTCATTTAATCTGAACCTAGGAATCCCATGGGGCAATATGGTTAGCCAATGACCACAGACACACAGATTGCTGTTTGGAAATATAAATCCAATTATATGTTAAAATGTTGTTCAACTATGATCACTGAAAGCCCACAAAATGATGAAATCAGTGTAATCGAAATTAGCCATGCTGTCAGAGAAAGTTGTCTTGAGATTGGTCTTCTAAGCACTTGTCAGTTTGCAGGAGTATAGAAGTCATTTTGAAAGTTCTCAGTTGCCAGCTTTACACAAAGGTCTTTAATTAATGCTATTTCCAAACCAAGAAAATGCAGCAAGGGTGGCATAGAGAGTCACATAAGTCAGAAATGGACTGTGGCAGAAAGCAAAGATTGTTATGCTTGTGGGTCGTGTGGAGACTTATGTTAGTGTTAAACCTTAGATACTGCCAAAAATAATCACGTGACAGGAGAAACAAACTGAAAATCAGTTCATGTGTTCACTTTCACCCCCTGACGAAGAAGCATTGGCCATTACAATTAACAACACAGACTTTATAATGCTTATACTCAAGGCCTAATTGCAATATGATGGACACGTACTCTTGTGATGCTTTGAAAGGTATAGGAACAAATGTACTTATGCAGCAGTAGCAAACAGATTTAAATATATATGATCCCATAATCAATTCCAGCCAAAAGGACAATATAAAACCATAATATTATTGAACCAGCAAATGCATCTTCTTTCAGTCTATATACATTAAATGATGTAACCAAGTAATCTGACATATGGGTTTACATGGATATGAGATGTGCTAATCTAGTGGTGATCACAGGAAGCCAGTCAATATATATATGGAGAATATTCTCTACAACATGAGTGTTTTTTAGTAAATGGCTTGAAATGGGACTTGAGAACCCTGAACCCTGCTTCTAGAGTCACTGATACTTTACTATGCCTGATGGTCTGTTCTGCTGCAAAAACACTTGTATTATGCAAATGCTTATTTCCTGCAACTCCGATATAATGATATGTGATTCAATGACTACTGCAATATTATAAAGGCACTCACAATATAATATATGTGATGTTATTGTGCAGAGTACAGTTTTGTGCTGCACTACAGAAAGGATTGACACTTAATAGAAAAAATTGCCTAGACTTGACTAGTCAAGTCAAGGTGATCTTCGATGTCCTAATTTAGAAAACTCTACAGAGGTTTGCAGTTTGCAAGGCTTAGAAAATTACTGTGTCAGTGTTATTCCAGATATGGTTACTACTAATAATTCTTACTTGCAGTCAGTGGTGGAACTACTAGTTCCTTATAGTGTCAGGTTTCATTAAACCTCTTTAAAGGTCCATTAACATTATAGCTTAAAAAAATTTCCTTGAATCCCACAGAAAATCTTTTAATATTGATCACTGTTATGAGTATTATTTATATTTATGTATACTGTCATATGTAAGAGGCTTTTTTATGGACTGTAGCAGCAAATTATGGGGGCAATGTGTCTCTAAGTTGCATATATATATATATGTATATATATATATATATATATATATATATATATATATGCCGATTTTCAGCGATATTGCCTGCTAGATTTAAATTGGCAATTTGTCAGAATTGACACATTAACCTCCAGGGGGTAAATTTATCAAGCTGCGAGTTTCCGGTGGCTCTGAAAAGTGGGGATGTTGTCTATAGCGACCAATCAGATTCTAGCTATCATGTTGTAGAATGTACTAAATAAATGATAGCTAGAATCTGATTGGTGCTATAGGCAACATCTCCAGATTTCAAACCCGCCGTAAACTCAATAAATTTACCCCAGGGGGTAAATGTATGAACGTGCGGGTTCTTCAACACCCGCGTGTTCAGCGTGTTCGGAGATTAAATTTCAAGCGGCGCTGCATTGTAAAGGGAAGTTACCCTTTACAATGCAGCGCCGCTTGAAATTTAATCGCCGAACACGCGGGTGTTGAAGAACCCGCACGTTCATACATTTACCCCCAGATCTCCTTTGTACAATGTCTAAGAGCTGTGTGATTGGCTATAGCAGTTTGTCAGAGGGAGAATGCATTATTCCAATTTATATTGAACGAAATATACAGTTGGCAGTCTGGATAAGATAGAACAGTGTGTTTTACCTTCATGCTGCATATATCAACATTTACATTTTTAATGTATATGTTCTTTACTTGAATTCAACTTCTGAAAATGCTCCAGTTAAATACATTCCTGTTCTGTGTAATGTCTGAAGACAAGATTGCATAGCAACATGCTCACATAAGAAAGAAGATAGCTGTGCTTTTAACGTTACGAAAATAATGCAGCTGTAATTACTGTGAATTCAGATAAACATCTCTGGAATTATCGTTATAGCTTCTTCTCTCTGTAATTAACATAAATGCTGTTAAACATAGAAGTTTGCTGTCCTTTTAATCACGGCAGAGAAAAGTTTAAAAGATAATGTTATTGCATTGCAAACCAGGAAACATCCCACACAAAATAGAGGGATTTTTTTAAAAGATGGAAAGATTCAGCAATTAATTCTTAGTTCACTGTCAAGCACAGTAGAACGACTTATAAAATATTGTAATACATAAGGTATAATCAATAGGGCAGTGGATGTGAAAAGGTGGCCTGGAGAACATACATGGCCCTCCTGGTCAGAATAGTTTTCCCACATTGATGGGGATTGCCTATCACAATCCTGACCAGTCAACCATACTGCTTAGACAATGTGAACATTTCATGCTGTACATCTGATCTCAAAATGCGATCTTGGGTTTCTCCATGAACGCACATTAAAAAAACATTGTATTAAAAGACTGAACACAAAAGCACCTTCCCCAGGAAGGCACCAATATGAAAAAAAAACAGGAAACCAGGAAAAACCAGACAGATTAATGAAGGGCAGGGGTGGAAGGAGAGGGGTGTCCGAGGTGTCACCAGGAAGTAGAGACACTTCACTCTACCCCGATTTCTGATGCCTCATTTTGTTCTGGGTCTATGCTCAAGACTTCAGATATTCATTTCAGGGAAGAATCCTGCCCGAATATCCTACTTACCGATGTACTGGTGAGCGGTCCTGCTAAGAGGAAGAGATGAAATGTGAAGAGGGTACTCAACGGGTAATCACCACCTCCACTTGACGGATGTCGGCACTTCAGATATCGGCGTCTAGTAAATAGGGTCAACACAAGACAGCCCACCCACGAGTCTGTATACCGGCTGGTATGTTCCACCCACGCTCTTGCCAGCTACAACAACAACAAGCAGTGCTCTGGTCCAAACAGCCACACTATGTGACCAGGTGCTCTGCAACTTACAAACTTCTAGCACTAGGTGTCGTGTATTGCCTTAACTCAACCACGCAGTTCACAGATACTAATAACAGAAAATGAAGACAGGGAATATGGATAACAAAAGCCTACCTTTAATAAGGGCCTTGCTCCTGGATCCTGAAAAAAACTACTTAAAGGACAAACACACAGTATAAAGTATAGTGCAATACCTTAAAGTGACCACCATATAAATGCCCACTTACTTACCACACAGGGAAAGAGATGGAGCATGGTCTCACTATGGGGATCACCACCTAACAGTTGCAGGCCTAACACCAATTCAAACTCACCGGCCTAGTGGCTAAATTATTTGCCACCAGTAACTCCTAATAACACAGGTCTGCAAAAAAAAATTTTTTGGGACAGCTGTTTTGGTTTAGTTGACTGATTCTTACGTTTTTTGGTGCACTGAATCCAAAAATGACAGCTGTTTTGTCCTGGGACTTCAGGTTTTCAAACAAACGGGTGGTCATCGTTTAAAAAAATCTCTTAACGGAAATATTTTATTTACATGAAAAATTTTAACTCATTTGCACAGATGACAACAAAATTAACACCACACTCAAGTAGATTGCTTGTGAAATCATCTTTTTTTTAAACTGTAAACTTCTTTTTGAGCTTTTCCTCTTGTAGGTGGCTTCCGAAAGATCCCTGTACAACATCCAGCAGAAGTCAGCCATCATCGTAACACTCCATTTCCCTTGATACCTTCTTTCCATTTATTTTATATCTTGATGGAAACGTTCTCCCAGCTCTTCACTCACTGCTCCCAAATTTTCAGGAAAATAGTCAAGGTGTGAGTTGAGAAAATGGACTTTTAAGCTCATGGAGCAACCAATCTTGTGGAACGCTTTCAACATTGTTTCCACCATTTCCTTGTAATTTGGGTCCTTTTGGTTTCCCAAAAAGGTTTTTATGACCACAGTAAAGGCAACCCACGCTTCTTTTTAAGTTGGAGTCATTGAACTGATGAAGTCTTTGTCGGATATGAGTTTTCTAATATCCGGGCCAACAAAATCCCCCCCTCTTTCAGTTTTGCCTCCGTTAAACCTGGAAACTTGGATCCCAAGTACTTGAAGCATTCACTATCTTTGGGAAGTGCCTTAACAAATTGCTTCATTAATCCTAATTTTATATGGAGTGGTGGTAATAAAACCTTCTCAGGGGGTACCAATGTATCTCTGAGAACATTCTTTTCACCAACAACTAGACTTCTTGGTGGCCAATTGTTTTGCTTCCAGTGATTTTATCGGTCTCTACTGTCCCATAAACATAGAAAACAAGGGTATTTGGTGTACACAGCCTGTTGTCCCAGCAGCATACACAATACTTTTAAATCCCCACATACCAACCAGTTTTGGTTTTGATAACCCACTTTCTTGAATACCAACTCCAAGTTCTCATAAGTCTCCTTCAAGTACACCGAATGAGCAACAGGAATGGACGCATAACGGCCACCATTGTGAAGTAAAACTGCTTTTAAGCTTCTTTTGGAAGAAATGACAATGAAAAGCCTCCATTCAGAAGAATCATACTGAATGTGGAACTGAGCCATCAACCCCTCTAAATCAGAGCAAAACACCAAATTGCCCTCATGAAAAAGTAAGACAGAAAGTCTTTTTCCTGATGTCTGTATCATGCAAAAGATGTACCTTCCATCAACAATTTTTTGCTTTTAAGTCTAGAACCAAGTAATTCAGCAGATTGCTTAGGTAGATCTAGGTCTCTCCCCAAATCATTGAGTTCCTCTTGCGAGAAAAGCTTTTGTTCGTCAACTTCAACATCTGAAGAACTTGATCCATCTTCAGGCTGAGGTACAGTTCCATTTTAGTCAGGCCAATTGACTTCATCCAGGTTTGTAGGAGGGTCGGGCACAGGGACGTCTGGACCATGGGGAATGGGACGAATAGCAGAAGGAAGATTGGGATACGTGATGGTACACTTCCACTTTGAATTGTACCCCTTCACATCACAGGAACAGAAATAACAATCACCACTATGATTCTTTTGCTTGCGCCACTTCATAGGAATTCCAAATCGAAAAACTTTTATCTTGCCTGTTGACCAATTACGAAGATCTTCGACGCACTGCTTACATACTTTAAGAGGAGCCCAAACTTTATCTTGGTCACCAAATTTTAATTTAAAATAAACAAAATAAACTTTCTTAACAAAATCCGTAATATTCAACTGCTGCTTTTTCACCATGAACTCTCCGCATATGAAACAGAAACTGTCCGGCGAATTTACACACTTTCTTGGAGGCATTGCACTAATTTTAAACCACACAGACAATAGCAGGATAACGACTGAAATTAAATACAAGATTGTGGAGGAATCGGAGGACAAGTTAATGCATGAAAGAACATGTCCGGGCAGGCCCTAGCAAGCACACTCAACAATGCAGTGATCACCATAATGACCAATAAACATGTATTTTCATGTTTTTTGGGAGCACTGGCAGTGAAAATAAATTTGTTTTTCTATGTTCAGTTTTTTTTCCCCAAGAATGATGAATTTGAAATTTAGCGATTTCCAGCTACCTGTTTGACCAAGGCACATTTCGATTGTGAAAAAACCTGACGTCCCAAGAAAAAACGGTGGTCATTTTCGAATTCAGCGCACCAAAAAATATAAGAATCAGATAAAATTATGAAAACAGCTTTTTGGTTGCAGACCTGTGTAAGTACACGAGGCCACAGGTTAATCCTGGCCATAATTTGCTCCACAGACTAAGCCTGAAATAATTAATGGGCCCAAACAGAATATGTAATTCCCTTTCACACCTAGTTACTCATTGCCTTATGATCACTATTGCCAAATGTGCCTAGTGCCAAAAAAGTGCCCAAAGAAAAGTGTGTAAATGGAATAGTGTGCAGGCGTGGGTAAGGATTTTGCCCCAGAAGGGCCCTACCTGACTCCAATTGTCCCCTGCTTGTCACAAGCCCCCTTCACAGATCCTCTGGCTACCGCTGTAGTCAAGGTCCTGCCATTGTCTCCTGGCTTCTCCTCTTGACCGTGCTGACCGGCTGCTTGCAATGTGGGCAGGTGTGCTCTTAGGGCTACCTGTGGTCTGTAGGTAAGTTCTTCTTTAATCTGCATTTCTGATCTCCAGTCATCCTACAACGTCCTCTTTCTATGGCTCTGGCGAAGGACTGGCTTTGGCGCCGCCTGGGATGGCTATATATTAGCTGACGCGTTTGTGCAGCATGGTGATGCGGATAGACTTGATTGGTTCGCAGTTACTAAAATTTTAAATGAATGGGGATGAGCCCTAATTGGCTCACCATTCCGTTCACCTATTCGTTGGCAGCGAATTGCCACCGGCATCAGGAGAACCAAAGGGACGAACTCTGGGCATCCAGGTGAGTCAGCATCCCACCGGGCCCCACTTTACATTGGCAGTCATGAAGCAGACAGTGGATGCTCCTGATTGTACCGGTTGTTTTTATATATAAAACATAATCAGAGCACCAGGGGGTACCCTGATTCTGCTTCACGACCGCCAGATACTGTGAATGCTGTTATACACAGTAGATCACTGCTAGCGCACTGATTGGTGACCATTCACCAATCAGTGTCAGAGGCTCCCCACCCATTGATTGGAGTATGTCTGGCACTATCCACCAATCAGAGGTCATGAAACTGTCTACTGGTATGACCATGTCTCAGTGCAGCCAAACTTTATCAACATACTGGAGACAGAGTTGGATCACAGGGGTCTGATTTTGTCACGAACAGAGATTAAATGAGGGTATAAAGCCACCAGAGATTAAGAAATATACAGTTGTAATTTATTGCAATTAACAGTTTAATGAACTGTGTATTTTGTATTTTACTTGTTTTATGTATTTGATGATTATCTGCTTATACATAAAAAAAAAAATAATAATTTCTACCAACATTGATCGATTGCTATTATAATTTATATACACACTGATTGTATTGCTTAATATTTGCCCTTTTAATTTTGGACTTTTATATAATAATTTATTAATAATTTACCCCTATTTCACTTGCCTCCACATATAATATTACCTGAAATCATGACTCGGTTTCTCGCGACAAATTTGGATTTGAAAACTAGGAAAAATGTAATTTCTGGTAACATTACGGATCTTGTGAGTTTTGGATAGATATCTTCTATATATAGCCCTCCTCCCCAGTTCTCAGCTGCCATTTAGAAGTGAGAGCATGTAGGTAGGACATTGGCTGCAATTCTGTGATCATAAAGTGGCTTTTAGGGAGTTGAGCGGGGTGAAAGAGGCAATGTACATTGAAATAGCTGTGATTTTACTGCACAAATATTAAGCATTTTTTACAGATCAGTCTGCTGAAATTGTGTGCTGAGAAATTAAGTGTGAGAGAGTAGAAAAGCAGGGGCTACTGGTTGTAACAATATTTTTGTTAACTAATTATTATTATTATTATTATTATTATCCTTTATTTGTTAGGCGCCACAAGGTTTCCGCAGCGCAGTACACAGTACAAACAGTAGACTGTACAGGGTGAAACAGTACAAAACAACATACAAAAATACCAATACCAATCACTATGAAGGCAGTTGTGCAAGGGTCAGTTTCAGTGCCATCTGAACTATTTAGTTAAAAAAAAGCAGGGTGCTGTATGACAGTGAGCAGCACACCCCAAAAATATATATTTCTTGCTTTTAAAATTAGTATTAGTAAAAGTATTTCAATCGGAAACAGTGAAGGGCTGACAAATTTTAGCCATGGGGGCAAGACTCAAGTTAGCAGACTATTAGGAACATTTTAAAGGAAACAAAATGTAGATAACCCATTGCCCCAGCACAAGGTAGCCCACTATGGGACCAGCTTGGGGGGGTAGATGCACCCCTGCCCCCCCATCCCAGCGAGTCCCTGATCGGAAAGCAATTGCAAGAGGGGCAGTATCAGTGACATCTGAACTCTTTAGTGGACAAGAAACAGGGTGCTCTATTACTGTGAGGAGCACACACAAAAATATATATTTGTTGCTTTTAAAATCCAAAGTGTTTCAATCAGAATGCAAATTTATGATGAGGGACAGTATAAGTGACATCTTTACAAGTCAGTGGCCAAAAAACAGGGTGCTCTTTTACTCTAAGCACCCCCCCCAAAAAAAGATATTTCTTGCTTTTAAAATCGCAAGTTTTTCAGTCTGAATGCAATTGTGTGAGGGGCAGTATCAGTGGCATCTTTATTTCTATGCAGCAGCCAAAAAGCAGGGTGCTTGTTGACTCTTGGCAGCACCCCCCCCCCCCCCCCCCACAAAAAAAATACAAGAAACATTTTTTATGAACCAGTTATATAAATTTGAATTATATATTTGAATTATATAGTAGAGCGGTGTCAGAAGAATTTTAAGGTAACATTTCCTTCTTTCCCTTTCTCATTGGGCATTCACTTGGTGTGGTGGTAGCTTTACTCCACTTATCAACCATGGATCAGTCTACAGATCACAAGCATCCCAGTACCCTTACTGGCAGTAGTAGTACTTTTTTAACCTCTACAAGTAAAAATGGTAATGCGGGAAGAAATTATAATAAAGCGTGCTTATATCCAAACACTGTTTAATCTGAAAGAAAATATCAACTCTTGGTGTATGGATTAAGGGAAAGATTTCTGATGAAATTAGCCAGCATTCCATACACCACCCTCCCTTAAAGCTTCCATACACCACCCACAGTAGCAAAAAAAGGTTTAGAACGTGCCCACTTTTGCTAGTTGAGGTCCTGATTCTGCTGTTACATGTACTAGAATGCCCATTGCAAAAGAGAGTGCTGAACACTGTCAGTCATGCATCTTCCTTAACTTTCCATGCACCAACTACTTGCTCAGAGTGTAGTTCTTTCACCTCCAAAACAGCCAGCCACATCAGTGCATGAAAAGATCACAGAGGTTAAAGAACAACTTTGGCACGCACAGAATCCTGAGGAGAGTCTAAGGGTATATATGAGTGCTATATTGGAATCTGATGTTTCAGATTCTGATAATGTAATTATAGAGCAGCCTCCTTCAAAAATGGCTCAACTATTTGGAAATATGAGGATGAGTAGTTATAATGATGATTTAGACATTGAAATTGAGGATGCTACTTTAGAACTTGCTAAATGTGCAACAGAATGAAAGGGATAATTATGGATCTTCAAATAATGAATGTGTTGTACTTGTACAAGATGATGAGGAGGACGATGGTGATTGTTTCCAAGTAAGGGAGCCACCAGTGGTACCACCTAATGCCCATGATAAGTGCATTGTCATGCACTTATCATGACAGAGATGAAAGTAAGTGATTCTAACAAGTATGTTGACCTAGTAGATCAAGTTCTTTATTTATTTCACCATGACCCAAGAGTTTGTAGTATTTTGAAATTGGATCACTGCATTTTTGAAATCATGCTTGATTCTAAGTTTAAGTCATATGTAATGTCTTTCTTTCCAACTAACACAAATCTTCACAGATGCAAATAACTCCTTGTGAACAAACTGTCTTCTCAAGTCACACCTGATTCGTCCACTGCTTCAGCTTCTCCTAAAAATTCTTTAGCCAGGATTTTTTTTCACCATTTCTAGGAGTTTCACTACACAGCACACCAATGTGAAAAGTTATTATGACATCTGGTTAGGCTTAAAAGAAATCCTCAAATATATTGACACATCTACCATGTCTCAATCTGATTTACCTTGCATTAGCAGAGTCGTGGAGGATTATTTAATAATGTACAAATTACCATCTCAGGCAGTCCCTTTGAATTCTGGGAGGGAAAAAAGACAATTTGTAGCCCCTTGTTTAAACTAGTTATAGTATACTTAAGCTGCCCACACTCCAGTGTTTACTAGGAAAGAGTGCTTAGCACAGCAGGGAATATTGTGAGTGATCATCGGAGGATACAACTTCCCGCAAATGTAGACGAAAAAATTAACTACAAATTGTATTAGGAATACCGTTTTTTTCACCAATTACAAACAGAATCTGCAACACTAGATTCCAGTGGGGATGAACTATTAATGTGTGATGATCATCTAGACAGCAGTGATGAGGATGATAAGGGTGATGACATTGTCAACACAGAGGAAGATGACTACTGTTAGCCAAATGTCCATTAGTAAATTGTTAAAAACCCTATCTATTCTCTAATTCATCAACCAACAACCAAAATGTTCTCTCTGTGGGAGCACAAATAAATAGAGCAATTCAGCCACAAAAGAGGTATTCCCTGAAGTGCTTGGATTGTTAAACTATGCATGTCCTTTTTAACATATTGGTAGGTGGGAGGGTATGTGGGACATTTATTTGGCCGAAATTCAAAAAGTTGACAACACTAGGTTGACAATTAAGGTGTCAACAGTATTATTAGATTAACAATTCACATGGACGAAAGTATTATTAGGTTGACAATTCAAATGTAGAAAGTATAATATGGTTAATGTTAGGATAAGGGGTTGGGTTAGCATTAGGGTTAAGGATATGGAAAGGGTTAGGGATAGGGTGAGGGTTAGGGATAGGATTAGGGATAGAGTTAGGGATAGTATTGTTGATCTAATAATACTGTCTACATTTAAATTGTCGACCTAACAATACTGTTGATGTCATTATTGTCGACTTTTCAACTCTGTCTATATTATGGTGTCAACTATTTAATTGTCCATCATGTAACTGTTGAACATATGTATCATAGTCGAGTTGGAGGGCTCAAAGACAATTCCATCTTTCACTATTTTATGTTATGGCCTTGGTCAATCATCTTGTGTAAAATGTCTACTGATGCCACTGTTATCCTTCTAATGAGCTCTGATTACTGCCTCTACTTTCCATGACACATACTGTCAAATGTTAAAATTTTTGTCTCCCACCATTTCACTTCTGGATCTAACGCACCTTTGTGTATTTTCTTTCCAAAAATGACCATTCTATCAGCCAGTGCTCTGCCACTATGTTTCATAGGGATTGTAGCATGCTTTGCACACAAAACTTGGTTGTTCAAATTTTCTCTAAAAATGAGAGATCGGTGCAGGAGATGCTGTCTGTGCCCCATACAATTTCTGGGCATTCAGCCGCTACATGTAGATCATTGCAGCAGCTTAAAAAATGACATGCCACCAACTAAAGCAAGATATAGTAAAAAGATGGAATTCCGCACTTTATACGCATCAGTAATTTTCTTAAATCATTTCAGTTGTGGGGTGGGCCTTCTCTGGGATATTTTATTTTCTATAATTACCATCCTATCAGCCAGTGCTCTACATTTATCTTATTAAACTGCCATCCTGTCTGCCACTGTTGTGTCACTATGTTTCATAGGGATTGTATCTTTTATTAAACTGCCATGTGTTTGTGCCACTGCTCTGCTCCTAGCTCGGTGCAGCCTTTGGCCAAAATTGGTGAAAATTGGTTGCTATAGGCAACATCTCCACTTTTTCAAACCCACAGTTTAGTAAATATAACCTTGGGAATCAATTTTAAGAAGTGAAGACCACAAAGCAGTGAAAAAAGGATCCATATTTCAGCTAAATATAAGAATTTATTTTGATATATATCACAATATGTACATTTTCTTTGTGTGCACTATTTAGTTTACATGTGAAACAGACAGGAGCGCTGGATACTCTTTACCTTCTTCTTAGCTGTATAAAGAATATTTAATCCTTCATATCAGTCCCATTGGAGATTTGAGTCTAAATTTCCTACCAAACAAATACACAAGGGTCCATCTTTTTACTCAGCAACTAATACACTTTTTGGACTGGTGCAAGAATATAGGATGCACCCAGAATTCATTCAAACTCCACACAAATAGGGCCCTGGTCAGAATCAAACTCATGACCCAAATGCTGTGACAGGAATTCTAACCACTGTACTACCACCATGCTGACCATTCTAGGGACCAACATTTGGTTTCTGAAAAGGTAACTTGAGGAGTTCATGTATTTTTGGATGTACGAGGAGACACTGTGCACAGTGAATGGAGGGCTATAGGAGAGCGAGGCATGCTTGAATAAAGAGGTTGCTGTGCTTCACAAGATACTGCATTGCTGGTCTAGCTTTAGCAGTGGCAACTAGTA
Organism: Mixophyes fleayi; assembly: GCF_038048845.1. Classification (NCBI taxonomy): domain Eukaryota; kingdom Metazoa; phylum Chordata; class Amphibia; order Anura; family Limnodynastidae; genus Mixophyes; species Mixophyes fleayi. The sequence goes on from NC_134409.1 coordinate 47,370,659, forward strand.
AGTCCAAATGTCTATTGTATGGGCAAAAATAATGTCTTTTATGTAGCATATATATTTTATGTTTTATAATGACATATGTTTAAAGTGGTTGCTCAAATGTTTCTATTTAACTCACATGCCTCAATGTAGCTAGGGGTCTCCCCTTGGACTCTATTTATTGCACTAAATCTACAGGCCACCTTCTCTGACAACATCGAGAGGAGAGAGTTGTCAGTGTGGCTTGGAGGGAGTGTGTATTCTCAGTACAAAGCCTTACTGGAGAGGAGCCAAGCCCAGTCAATTCTGGTCCAGCGTATCCTGCATACATCCCTATCTTAGCTGCTGGAAGAGCTAAGATAGCTTCAGTCTGTCAGCACTGACAGTGACCTTTTTCCAATACTGTTAGATACTTTACTCTGGAGCTTCAATACAGGTAATTGTGGAGGTCCCAGGTGGTACCTGTACTGAAGTATTGCATAGTAGAGGGAGCTAGTTAAAGCATGGACGTTTTCCAAAACTGATCATCCCCTTTAATAATTCTAAATGGATAATAAAGTGACTTTTCCCCAGTTTGTTTTCATCAAACATGCTCTAAAGGCTAACATAGGCTTGTGGATCAGCATGACATGGATGTGCTGTGTCTTCTCTTCATAAAAGGATGTAAATATGCAGTCATGTTCACACTATCACATTGACATATTTGTGAAGTGTGTAATATTAAATACTCTACATTGGTTCAGTACTGAGATCCAGGTGTATTCTTTGCATTTAGAATGTGCAATCAATACCCTATTGAAAATAATGGTAAAGATCAACTCTGGCATTTTAAAAATAGTTGTGTTCCATTGTGAAAAATAGATACCAGCAAACAAATCCTAAATACCAACCATGGGTGCCCATGCTAGCAAAAAGGTATGTTAGGGAAAGATTACACTGCACTCCAGGCTTCTGATGCTTAATTCATTTTAAAATCTGCATTTTAGGAATGCAGGGTCACCATTTCTGACTTTATAGAGAAAGCATTACGAAACATAGATATTATTAAAATTAATTAAAGAAGTGTGGTGTTAATCTTTCCTGGTATGGAAAGTAGGGATCTCCTTCAAGTTTGATAAATCTTCTCCCATAATTTAAATATAATTTAAATACAGAAAATATCTTGCTTTAGCCAGTGCTTAATATTAGATGAAAAAAGAAATCAAAATCTCTTTGCATGTGGTGGAAAGACATTACAAATTATCTATAAACAATAGAAACTATGGGGTAACAAAAACTACCAGAAGTTCCTTTGCGTTCCAGCTCATATTAAGTCCTGGATTCAGCATTAGTTCATTAACAGGACCTTCCCACGTTCTGCTTTAATGTATGTTACTGTATTTATGTGCTAATGTATGTTCAAGTTATCTTCCTTGCTGTATAGCACCGGAGAATATGTTGGCTCTATATAAATAAAGGATAATAGGAGTAATAATAATCACAATCTGCTAAGCTGCAGCTCCCCAACGGAGAAGTAAAGCTGTCGGACTACTAGAGCTGCAGACTCATCCGCCTGAATAAGTTCTCTCTCTTCAATAACAGTAAATTCCCCATTTACTCACCTGTTATGATGAGTACTGTTCTCATAGAAGCAAAATTAATTTACTGAAACACTGACCTCATGTTTTAGGACGGGTCTTAATGTGTAGCAGAATAGCTAGAGAAAGTCCTTCTCCAACAGAAACTGCTCCACAGAGGCTAGTGATCTGTAGCCTCATGGTAAAACATGTTAAAGAAAGCAATCTTATAAAAAATATACTGAGGGTATAACATTGTTATTAATAGTGTAAAGAAATTGCAACATTGTAAGTATGAAAAATGAGTTGGAGACTTAGAAACATTGTTTATTTTTTTTTTTTTACTTTTTTCTCAATATAGAGTATATTATATTATTTAAAAAAAAAATATTAGCATAATTCTATAGTGCCCTGAAACTATAAAAATAAACACGTAGTTCAAATGAATATCAGTTGATTTTTCAATATGAAAATGAAAGATTTTAGTACAACTTGTCAATTACTGTAATTAAGGGTCATTAGTAACATTTGCTTCTAGTTTTTTCACGCACAGTAAATTCTTGCATGCTGATGGTATCTTTAAGTCTAATAAGTGTCACCGTGCACAAGTGTTACTGTGAAGCCACAATTCCACGCATTAATATGATATGGTGTCAGATGTACAAGATAAGACAATATTTGCTCATCATGGTATTTGGGTCAGCGAGAATTCGTATATTTCTTATGGAATGCAAAATATCCACAATGATAAACTCCAGAATGAAGGGTAGTCATATTGTTCCCTTAATGTGAATAAATAATATAATAGCAAAGGGTGTCTTAAATTAACATTTGATGCAAATGTTCATCAAATGATTTAAGGTACTCGTACAAATGGTTTAGTAGACAGTATCTGAGATGATATTTTACTTTTGCTGACTACTTGGCTTCTGGTGATCTGATTGGCTCTATCCCTATATATTGCTCTATCCCTGCCCACCTCATACCTGAAGATATAGAAGAAGATTTAATACAATTAGTTGCTCACTCAGATTCCAAGTCAAACATACCTTAACAATCTGGATTGTTTATACTCCCAGGGGCATAACATGGACGGTGCTGGGTGGAGTTGGGGCAGATGGTGTTGGTGCCAGGAGGGGAGTTTGCTTATGATTTTATTTTTCAATGTTGGTACTCTAGGGCTGACGGAGTAGAAATGACGAGTCTGCGTCATTTTTGGATTAAGCATGCTGAGGGTGCAGCAGGACGTACCTCATTCCTGTGCACTACTGGCACATGCTGCCTATTCCCATATAGTGGCAGCATGAGACCCCTTTGTCACCATAAGGGGTGTAGCCTTTTTCGGTGTACAGTGAACATGAGCGCCCTCTGCTTCTAATCTTCCACTGTGTGCTTCTCTTCCCCCTCCTTTCCTCATTGTCATAGCTGTCTGCATCCCACCCCCAGTCCCCTCAATGCGTATGTCTCCATCAGCCCCCCCCCCACCCTTCGGTTCTGTCTTCCCCCTAGTGTTTTCCTATATGTCTCCAATGTGTGCCTCTGCCTCACCATTTGTGTGTTTGTGTGTATCTGTCTTCTCTGTGTGTGTCTTTACCTTTCTTTCACCGTCTTTGTGTATCTGTCCTCCTTCAGCCCCACCATCTTTTACCATTTGCTTACACCACTCATTTTTCCCCTGTGCCCCTCTCAATCTACTTTTCCTCTTGCTCTGCACCTTCTCCCTCCCTCTTCTTTCACTTCTCCCCTCTTCACCTCTTTCCCTTCTCCTCCTTTTCTGCAAAAGTCAACAGAGTCCTGCAGGCTGTGGATCAGATGAGACATGGAAAAACCTGAGAATGGCAGGTAAGCACAATATTCTGATTTCAATAATTTTTGTCCTTATAACCCTGTCATTGCTCGCTTTGATTGCTGGCTTTCACCAGCGAAGGCTTCCCCATGTGAACTGCACCAAATATTTTGGTGGTGCAGTATGCATTCTTTTAACAGAAAACCTATTAAAATTATTTTAAAGAAGCTCTATTACTTGAATAAAGTTTTTTTTGTTTTGTATAAAGTTTTTTATTTTATCTATCTTTACATTTATAAAAAATTAGTTCCGCTAAATTATTTTTTTTAAATGTAGTTCTTATGACGCGTGTCTTATAGGGGACTGGTGGCTATGTTTACTGGAGATTGCGTGAATATGTTTCAATTTAGTCCTCAAACTTATTCATTGAAACTAAAGTGAAAAAATTAGCAGTAAAATCTCAAGTTTTAGAAACACTAAAAATTTGAGCTAAATTTCAGCAGGGAAACAGGTTTGACTGTGTTCGGGTCAGTTTGAAAATATTCGAAGTAGTTTGAGATTAAGGGATATATTTGCTAAACTGCAGGTTTCAAAAAGTGGAGATGTTGCCTATAGTAACCAATCAGATTCTAGCTGTCATTTTGTAGAATGTACTAAATAAATGACAGCTAGCATCTGATTAGTTGCTATAGGGAACATCTCTACTTTTTCAATCCCGCAGTTTAGTAAATATACCCCTAAATGTACATTGTATAGTATTTGTAAAGGTTTTTCATGCAAACACCAACTCTGTAATGTTTGCTATTTGAATTAAAAAAAAGTTAGCAGTACTATAAAATGTAGCTATTTAAGCTCAAACAGGCAGCATTTTATATTATTTTACATTGCCTTAACTGCGAGCTGTAAACTTAAACTTTGACCCAAAATTCCAATATGAGGATTGTCGTTCAAGGCCCTGGTAGTCGAACCTATATCGAACATAAATCAAATTGGCCCAAAAATTACAATCGTACCACGAGCAAGTTTGAGGCTTTCGACCCGGTCAAATTTGAGCATCTCTGATGCTTACTCTCTATAGCTGCTATTTTCTATATACAAAATAGACACAAGTTGATGTACTTTTCTATATTTTAATACTGAGAATGTGTTACTACTTTTGTTAGTTATCACATGCAGTATGTTTGAAGTTCATTGCACAATAGGAAAATCCTTAAAAGCCTCATTACAACTTATGTTCAATCTTGCTTATTTTTCATAGATAGTATTATACTGCAGGTTCTGCATTCCAAAAAGCTTTAGTATATCTATCTTCACAGCTTATATGCAATGTAATTAGGGGTTATGCAATCCAGAGGCCTTATTTAAGCTCACTGAGCTGAAACTGGACTGACTCACATAGCTGGTACATTATAAATACCACACAAACGCACAATCTTTTGTCAGTACACCCTCCCCCTGCATCTCAGACTCACATAGCCTTCCAGACCTGTCAATCCTACATGCACTTCTAAAAGAGCTGATAATCACTGTAATTTAGAAATGTACTCAATTGCCCATTCCAGCAATTTGCCACATTTGCCAATTCCAAATAGCCAGTTGGAAGCAAAGAGGTTCTGTTAACAGCCAAGCAAAGCAATTAAAAAATCGGGTTGATTCTACAAAGAGACAGAAAACTTCAGGCCTAGCCAATGTGCCAAGTTTCGTTTGCCACCTTCACAGCTTCAATAAAACCTTCCTTATCAATGAATTGTCACCACCAAAACCAATGGATTTACAGTGCCCAGGCATCCAAAACACTGGCTTGTCCTTTCTGCTGTGCAATGATAATTTTAATACCTTTGTGTATGTCATCTCTGTTCTCAAATGTAGAAACACTGTTGCTCTCTATGGGTCAGATTTGTGAAAAGCTGGTAGTCAATTCACAAGTTACATTTTGATGAATATGTGTCCAGCTTTTCAGTATTTATAAATGTAGGCATCATTTATGAAAAATTGACTGTCAATATAATAGATCTTTCACCATCAACTTGTCTACCTATGCTACAGTACCTGCTTTAAGGAAGGATTACAAGACACTGTCAAAGATGAACCACAAACCTGCTATTTTTTCTCTTGAATCCACCTCTTGATCTGTTATGTTCAGTAGACACAAATCCCCAACCAGTACCTGATACAGATGGTTCTCCAGGTCTGACAACTTACAGCATGGGTTGAATTTGTCAGTTGCACCACACACAAGTCCAGAATTACTATAGTTATACATGCACACAAAATACTATAATTATATGCACATTGGAGAAATATTAAATGCATTGGTTTATTAATATTTATCCTCTATAATGTCTACAAAAATAACATGAATTTATCTATAGTCTCCTGAATGATCTGTGTCTCAGGTATACACAACAAATTATATTTCTTTCTTTTTTCTTAAATGTCACTTAAGCCTAACATACATGGAAAATGCATCTTGTAAGACCAATAAATGTCCCCATATTGTCACATACCATAAGATGTTTTTAAATGTATTCACGTCTTTCCTCAAACTAACAGCAAGGTACTTCTCTATGTAATCTGCGATATGAGGCTCCAATTGGCTCCTTTCTGTTTCCTATGATAGACTTATGATCAGGAAGATGTAAGTGCACACTGACTGATCACTTTACTCCAATTGTCTAGCTAAAACTTACTGGGCCTGAGTCTTTAAGACACGCATACTGAACGCAGTGTGCGTTTGTTTTAAACTGCACGTAATTCAGCTCTGCATATTCCTGGATTCAGCAAGGAACGGATCTCAAGATACATGTAGTGATGACTATGGGTGTAGGTTCACTCTGCTCTACTAGACCAGACACTGCAGGATACGTACAATACATATGTGGAATATATAATCTCAAAAGAATGCACAGAAAAAATATATATTCAATTAATGTTACATGTCAATATTACAGTCATTTATACATACATGGACATTTTTTACATTTTTTTTCTAGAAAAACATTTTTTAGGATGTTCTTAATGTTTATTGTACATAATTTATTTTTGCAGTTGCTCCTGATTGCAAACACATGTTTTAGCATGCACACCAGTGGTGGGATTCAGCCAGGTCCCACTGGTTCGCCAGAACCGATAAGGCGATTAGGCTCAGTTCGGCAAACCGGTGACTACAGGCTGAGTCCACCATCTTTGTTGGTGGGGGGAGCAGGGTCTTTAAAAAAACACTAAGAAAAGGTAAGTGAAGGAAAGGAAGCAAGAGGGAGCAAAGGCAGCATGGCAGAGTGTGAAGGGGGAGCAAAGGCAGCATGGCAGAGTGTGAAGGTGGAGCATAGGCAGCATGGCAGAGTGTGATAGGGAGAGCAAAGGCAGCATGGCAGAGTGTGATAGGGTGAGCAAAGGCAGTATGGCAGAGTGTGAAAGGGGGAGCAAAGGCAGCATGGCAGAGTGTGAAAGGGGGAGCAAAGGCAGCATGGCAGAGTGTGAAAGGGGGAGCAAAGGCAGCATGGCAGAGTGTGAAAGGGGGAGCAAAGGCAGCATGGCAGAGTGTGAAGGAGGAGCATAGGCAATTTGGCAGAGTGTGAAAGGGGGAGCAAAGGCAGCATGGCAGAGTGTGAAGGGGGAGCAAAGGCAGCATGGCAGAGTGTGATAGGGTGAGCAAAGGCAGTATGGCAGAGTGTGAAGGGGGAGCAAAGGCAGCATGGCAGAGTGTGATAGGGGGAGCAAAGGCAGTATGGCAGAGTGTGAAAGGGGGAGCAAAGGCAGCATGGCAGAATGTGAAAGGGGGAGCAAAGGCAGCATGGCAGAGTGTGAAAGGGCAAAGGCAGCATGGCAGAGGGTGAAAGGGGGAGCAAAGGCAGCATGGCAGAGGGTGAAAGGGGGAGCAAAGGCAGTATGGCAGAGGGTGAAAGGGTGAAAGGGGGAGCATCGGCAGCATGGCAGAGTGTGAAGAGGGAGTACAGGCAGCATGGCAGAGTGTGAAGGTGGAGCATAGGCAGCATGGCAGAGTGTGATAGGGTGAGCAAAGGCAGCATGGCAGAGTGTGATAGGGTGAGCAAAGGCAGTATGGCAGAGTGTTAAAGGGGGAGCAAAGGCAGCATGGCAGAGTGTGAAAGGGGGAGCAAAGGCAGCATGGCAGAGTGTGAAAGGGGGAGCAAAGGCAGCATGGCAGAGTGTGAAAGGGGGAGCAAAGGCAGCATGGCAGAGTGTGATAGGGTGAGCAAAGGCAGTATGGCAGAGTGTGAAGGGGGAGCAAAGGCAGCATGGCAGAGTGTGATAGGGGGAGCAAAGGCAGTATGGCAGATTGTGAAAGGGGGAGCAAAGGCAGCATGGCAGAATGTGAAAGGGGGAGCAAAGGCAGCATGGCAGAGTGTGAAAGGGCAAAGGCAGCATGGCAGAGGGTGAAAGGGGGAGCAAAGGCAGCATGGCAGAGGATGAAAGGGGGAGCAAAGGCAGTATGGCAGAGGGTGAAAGGGGGAGCATCGGCAGCATGGCAGAGTGTGAAGAGGGAGCACAGGCAGCATGGCAGAGTGTGAAGGTGGAGCATAGGCAGCATGGCAGAGTGTGATAGGGTGAGCAAAGGCAGCATGGCAGAGTGTGATAGGGTGAGCAAAGGCAGTATGGCAGAGTGTGAAAGGGGGAGCAAAGGCAGCATGGCAGAGTGTGAAAGGGGGAGCAAAGGCAGCATGGCAGAGTGTGAAAGGGGGAGGAAAGGCAGCATGGCAGAGTGTGAAAGGGGGAGCAAAGGCAGCATGGCAGAGTGTGAAGGTGGAGCATAGGCAGCATGGCAGAGTGTGAAGGTGGAGCATAGGCAGCATGGCAGAGTGTGAAAGGGGGAGCAAAGGCAGCATGGCAGAGTGTGAAAGGGAGAGCAAAGGCAGCATGGCAGAGTGTGATAGGATGAGCAAAGGCAGTATGGCAGAGTGTGAAGGGGGAGCAAAGGCAGCATGGCAGAGTGTGATAGGGGGAGCAAAGGCAGTATGGCAGATTGTGAAAGGGGGAGCAAAGGCAGCATGGCAGAATGTGAAAGGGGGAGCAAAGGCAGCATGGCAGAGTGTGAAAGGGCAAAGGCAGCATGGCAGAGGGTGAAAGGGGGAGCAAAGGCAGCATGGCAGAGGGTGAAAGGGGGAGCAAAGGCAGTATGGCAGAGGGTGAAAGGGGGAGCATCGGCAGCATGGCAGAGTGTGAAGAGGGAGCACAGGCAGCATGGCAGAGTGTGAAGGTGGAGCATAGGCAGCATGGCAGAGTGTGATAGGGTGAGCAAAGGCAGCATGGCAGAGTGTGATAGGGTGAGCAAAGGCAGTATGGCAGAGTGTGAAAGGGGGAGCAAAGGCAGCATGGCAGAGTGTGAAAGGGGGAGCAAAGGCAGCATGGCAGAGTGTGAAAGGGGGAGCAAAGGCAGCATGGCAGAGTGTGAAAGGGGGAGCAAAGGCAGCATGGCAGAGTGTTAAAGGGGGAGCAAAGGCAGCATGGCAGAGTGTGAAGGTGGAGCATAGGCAGCATGGCAGAGTGTGAAGGTGGAGCATAGGCAGCATGGCAGAGTGTGAAAGGGGGAGCAAAGGCAGCATGGCAGAGTGTGAAGGGGGAGCAAAGGCAGCATGGCAGAGTGTGATAGGGTGAGCAAAGGCAGTATGGCAGAATGTGAAGGGGGAGCAAAGGCAGCATGGCAGAGTGTGAAGGTGGAGCATAGGCAGCATGGCAGAGTGTGAAAGGGGGAGCAAAGGCAGCATGGCAGAGTGTAAAGGGGGAGCAAAGGCAGCATGGCAGAGTGTGATAGGGTGAGCAAAGGCAGTATGGCAGAGTGTGAAGGGGGAGCAAAGGCAGCATGGCAGAGTGTGATAGGGGGAGCAAAGGCAGTATGGCAGAGTGTGAAAGGGGGAGCAAAGGCAGCATGGCAGAATGTGAAAGGGGGAGCAAAGGCAGCATGGCAGAGTGTGAAAGGGCAAAGGCAGCATGGCAGAGGGTGAAAGGGGGAGCAAAGGCAGCATGGCAGAGGGTGAAAGGGGGAGCAAAGGCAGTATGGCAGAGGGTGAAAGGGGGAGCATCGGCAGCATGGCAGAGTGTGAAGAGGGAGCACAGGCAGCATGGCAGAGTGTGATGAAGAGGGTCATTACTGTGGCATAATTTGAAATGGGGGCACTACTGTGTGGCATAACATGACTCATTACTATTATTGTCTTCAAATTAGCAGCATAAAATATTATTTGAGTATTAAATTACTTATTATTTGAATATTAATATGCATTAAATGTATATTAATTTGAGTATTAAATTCATCAAATATTAAACTACCTTCCGGTATATCTTTTTGTATACTTAAACCGGTCATTAGGGCAGAGAGTCGGTTGTTAATTTAATTGAATCCCACCACTGATGCATACTCAGACGTCATCACTAGCAATTGGCGCTTAGACTAAACCTCTAGCCAGAGCAAGAGATATAACATAAAATCAGTGTACTTCTGCATGCGCCTAAGTGTGACTTGGGCATGGCTGCACATTCCCACCACATTCCCTCCCCAAAATCGTAGGCTGTAGTAAGTGTCGTTTGCACTCAAAGATGACTTGGACCTGGTTGCATTCTGTTGCATATCGTCCAGTTCTGAGTATGCGTAGAGTGATTTTGCAGACGATATGCACAATATTGGCGGATACATTCCTGACTGACTCATGTCCACTGTGTTTAGGGAGCGTAAGGCTCAGGGCACACTGATTAGCCACGTGGTTATTGTAGCACTTAAGTAATTTGCATGCAGGGGTGGAACTAGGCATTGACAAGCCTCATAACAAATTGTGGGCCTGGCAAAGGCATTGTATCCTCCTGTGCCCCCAGCTCTTCTATGAAAATAAGAGAGGAGGATTCTACCGAGGATCCGTGGGTGGTACCGTGCAGAAGATGTGGAGTTGATATGGGAGGCTGGGGATACGGGGTCTCACGGTGGGTCTCTGGGGGTGGGGGCACTGACATTGCTGGGCCCCATAGTGGTCCATGTTTTATTCAGCAGCATGATGGACTTTTTCTTTTAAAATGATATACATAATTATATGGCAACATGTCCATAGTACAAACAGAGATTATAGAGAATGCAGGAACGGTCCAGGGCCATAACAATTATTTAAAAAAGGTTGAGAACTATGCTGTACATTAAAAAGTATCTCTCAGAAACATTGACAAATATAGAGTGTATACAAAAGTCTCAGTACTGCATATTGTCTAGACCAGCGGTTCCAAAATGGTTCGCTCACAGTGGTGCTGCAGCCAGGCCAGCGGTAAGCGGGGTAAGCAATGAGAGGCAATGCCAAACCTGAGAAGGAGAGGCACTCCACTTCACCTGACTTCCCCACTTGTCCACCAGCCAGCCAAACCAAAAAAATACTTTCCAATAGTGCGGTGCCTGGGACTCAGCATCCTCCTCCCTCCTCACTCCTTACTGTTCCTTTCTCATTGACTGTCAGGCGTGAAGTCATCATGTCTGATATTTTCAGTGAGAAGCCGAGAAGAGATGAGCCACAACTTGCAGTAAGAAAACAGAAGAAATTGAGAAGAAAACGGAAGAGAGAAGACCAAGTAAAAGGTAAGTAAAGGAACGGAGGGGCAACACTGTGATGAAATGGTGTGATAAAGGTACAGTGTAATAAAAGAGAAACTAATGAAAGGTAAAATGTAATGGAGGACCAAAAGCATGATGGAGGGCACAGTGCGATGATGAAGGGGCACAGTGGTATGGTGGAGGGGCACAGTGTGATGATGATGGGGCAAAGTGTTATATAGGGGGCACATGGTGAAAAGGGGGAGAGTGTGATAATAGGGCCCAGAAAATTAAGAGGGCCCAGTGTGCTAAATCATAGCGAATCCTTGTTTCATTTTCGACAACATATCTATGTGAAGCTGAGTTTTCGGCTGTTGCTGTAATAAAAAGAAAGTACCGTTCAAAAGTCAATGTGGAACAGGAAATAAGGGTGACAGTGTCCAAACTGATCCCAAGGTTGAAAAGTTGTGTAGTGCACAAGAGTCGCACACATCCCATTAATAAATTAGTTTGGTATTTTTATAACATTCTTTATTAACCAAGCACATTTTTGTACATATTGTTGTTTTATATTGTTGATCTTATTCCTGTTAATGACTGTGTTAAATTGTTCTTTGGAAGAAATATAATTGAAAAAAATATATAAAAATATTCTTTTTCCTTGGATTTATGTGTATTATGTCTTACCTACATACTTATTGCGTTATTTTGACCCAACTACTTAAAAAAACGGGACTGCTCTGTAATCTTTGTTTAAGGATGCCTTGAAAAAATTATGAAGACCCTATTGTATGTTCTCCCCGTGTTTGTGTGGGTTTCCTCCGGGTGATCCGGTTTCCTCCCACACTCCAAAAACATACTGGTAGGTTAATTGGCTGCTATCAGAATTATCCTTAGTCTGTGTGTGTGTGTGTGTGTGTGTGTATGTGTGTGTGTTAGGGGATTTAGACTGTAAGCTGCAATGGGGCAGGGACTGATGTGAATGAGTTCTCTGTACAGCGCTGCGAAATTAGTGGCGCTATATAAATAACTGATGATGATGATGATAGGTGCCTCAAACTGAGAAAGTTTGGGAACCACTGGATAGACTAAGGCTGCGACAAGTCCACTTTTTAATAATTAAGTTGATCCCAAATAAAAAGGCATGTTGCTATATGTAAAATAGCTGCATTTAGGTATACTTAGTTTTCTATGGTACAGTTAAGTACTTTCAAAGGTTTGGAGATAGAAAATTTAAACAACAGAGCTCATTTACTAGTATTGCATTAAGGTGTACAAACAATAAGACCATTGGTTTCATTGGCTAAATTGCACTAGATAGAGAAAAAACTAAATTCTGATTAGTTGCTGTGGTTAAGTGCTAATTATGCATTTAAACAGTATATTAATGAATGTTTCAGCAATCATCTGTACACCTTTACCTCAGATGCCTCCTTTCATACAGTCGGTGGGTTATTAGGTTATATACATATAAATGAGTGTGAATTGCTTGAAGAGCTAGCAGTACAGGGCCAAATAAAATGGATTTTGGCAGGCATTGTATAAGTTAGCCAAAGCTTGTTTAAAATTCTCTGTCTCCTTACCAAGAGCAGAACGTCCTGAAGCAGAAGGTGAAGAGTCAGGGTCAGGCCGAGGTGTGATGGATGAGTGGGGGTCACGGTGTCTGGACGAAGAATCTTGATTTTAATTCAGATGGGGATTTCTTTTTCTTCTCTGTTATTTTTGTGTCTTTCACAAGCTTTCCCACCTGGATATAATAAACTAAACTGTTAACCTTGTCTTATACAACTGTAATTATGAATGATTTATGGGTAGAAAAGGCTTTTTAAAAATATTTTATAAATACATTTTTTAATCTTAAAATAGAAAAGTTAATTTACTGTTCAAAGTGACTTTGTGATCTTTGTAGAACATGTACAAATTATTATTAGCAATTCAGAAAAATTAGCAAATATTGCAAGCTCATTTACAGTATGACGTATGTTGCTCCCCAAATATATGTGTAAAAACTCTGTTGCAACATGTGGGGACTTACAAATGTACATTGAGTTCATATCCATCTCAAAACACAGAAATATCTCTACGTCAGGCGTACAGATACATATACTTACACCCACTATAGTGTAGAGATGTGGCCTGACAGTGTTATATTCATACACAATATAATATAATGAAGCTTCATATATACAAGGCAGAGTAGTATTTTGAAAGCACTTTTAAAAGTTGCATTTTCCATCTAAATGGACATAAATACAAACACGTCCACATCTATCTATCTATCTATCTATCTGTTTATATATATATATATATATATATGTGTATTATTAGATATAATAAATATTGGCGCTCAAACTCGAAATATGAGAGTGAATAATAATATAGATCACCAAACTTGGTGTACACTTATCTTCATAAGAGTAGGCAGCCTCCCTCTTAATTTTCGGATGGTACTCCGATCGAAAAATAAGTATTGTAAATATAGAAAGAGGGATGATGGCGCCAAATCTAGTGGTGCTAACTGGTACAGAGCGTCCAGACAGTCAGTATTACTGTATACAGAAATATAAATACAGAGTGTTCAACATGTCAGGCTGGTGTAAACAGTATAAACCAATGTTCATATTCCTGATCATATGCCGAAATGCAGACAGAAGAAAGCAGAAAGCAACGTTTCAGATGTATCCGTGACAATCAGTAGCAAGTGATAGGTGGCAACGTACCAAAAAGATATAAATAAACAGCTTATCTGTATCAGAGGTTCTTGGCAATGAGCTCCAGTCAGCTTCAAGAGGTCAGGAACAGACGTGTAGATATCTTATGTAGGTATATGGTAACTGGAACATCAGCCACAGCACAGTCACTGCTCACAATCTCCACTCATACGGTGTGTTAAGAGAGGAAAAAGCCATATAGTGTAGTACTTATGTGCAATAATTTATTCAGCATGTAGCATAATAAAATACACTCACAATATATAAAAGGTTTAAAAGCTTATCTGTTAATCCTGTGGACATAGGATACTGCTACACGATATAGATCACTGGGATGTATAAGAAGTAAACACCAATGGGCTCCACACAGAAGTTCTCAATGGGGTAACTTTTCAGGGATCAGGTAGACAGTCCAGCCTTATGTATACCAGGAATAGTGTATGTAGAACAGCCTCAACGCGTTTCGTCGTATAGACTTCGTCAGGAGGAGTATTTTAAAACAGCACTTATTGCTGTCTTAAATAGCGATGGCGGGCGCCATTTTGCGCATGCGCAGTACAGCGCGATTTTCGCGCATGCGCAGAACGCACTTCCGGTTCAGCGCTATCACTATCTGTATGAAAGGGATGTGTATTGCCTGTTGCAAACAGGTATTGATCCTTATAGGACTCAGAAGTAGTAGGGGCATAGAGTGTTGAAGGTTAAAGCCCCAGAGACTGTATGGGCTAAATAGAACTATTGTAATTGCTGGCGGTGGCCATCTTGGAATGGGGCAAGATATATAACAGTGGAGTACTAGTAAATTATCACAGATCAACATGTGATACTGAAATGAATAGCGGTGGCCATATTGAGTCAGGGCTATGGAGTGAGCTATAGTAGAGAACTCCTGGTGTATAGCCCATAGTATATACATATAAATGTGGAAAATAAAAATATCAAAAAGTCCAGTACGGCTAGGAAATATTCCTCAAAGTACAAGACAAAGCATGCTTACAAATCTTAAAAAATAGATATTCTGCAGAATATCTTGTACCCAGACAGGCATAGCTGTGTGGTATTGTAAAATTAAATATACATAAGGTAAACACAATATTTTCAGGCAGAATATATAATCAGTAGATACACATACATAAAATCAGCTAATAAAATGGTAATAAATAAATATATATATATATATATATATATATAAAAGGATGTATAATAAAAATAATTAACAATGGTTTATAGGCATACAGGCATATAATATGAAGCAACCACAGATATTTCCGTATGATAATTCATAACATGTATATAAAAAATATCAGTCGTTAAGAAACATATCAATACAATAGATTAAGAACTTATATAGTATAGGTCCAATAAAATTATAAAAAATTATAAAAAAGGTGCTATCTCATAGCCTTCATTTAGCCCAGAGGGGCTCAATGTGTTTAACTGGAAAATCCAGAACATTTCCCGTTTAGAAAGTTTGCCTTGAATGTCTCCACCACGTGGTCCCAATTGGACATGTTCGATAGCTTTGAATGAGATGAATCGTGGATCTGAGTCATGTTTTGTTAGAAAATGTCTGGATACTGAATGGCTTTGTACTTTGTTTTTTATATTGCGTATATGCTCTTGTATTCTAAGTTTGAGAGGCCGTTTTGTTTTGCCTATATATTTCAAACCACAAGTACATTCCAATAGGTATATCACAGATGTTGTGACGCAATTCATATAATTCTTAATATTAAATTTCTTACTATTGTCATGATTATAGAAAATCTTTCGGTCTTTGTGTGCAAATTGACAGACATTACAATGGTTGCATTTGTGAAACCCTGTGGGAGCAGGAAAGGTTGTTGTGTTGGTGGCTTGATTTTCTCTTAACATACTGGGCGCTAGGATATCTTTGAGGTTTTTATTTTTTCTGAAGATGATATCAGGTTTTTCTGGTAGGATGTCTTTTAATACAGGATCCATTTTGAGGATGCCCCAATGTTTGGTAATACAAGTCTGGATTCTCTTTTCTTCACCATTGTAATTCGTAATAAATGGGATTTTATCTATCTTATCGGTCTTGTTCTTGTATTTTAGTAGCTCGGTTCTTTCTACCTGTGAGATTTTGTCGTTAGCCTTGTTAATAAGTGAATCAGGGTACCCTCGGTTTCTAAATCTGTCAGCATATATGGAGAGTTGTTCTTGGCATTGAAGTTCGTTACTGCAATTTCTTTTGATCCTGTGGAATTGTGAGTAGGGAATATTGTCTTTCCACCTTTTTACATGCCCGCTTTTGTAGTGAAGATAACTGTTGGTATCTACAGTTTTAATGTAATTTTTAGTTTCTACCTTGGTATCTATACATGATAATACCAAATCCAGAAATTCGATCTGCTTTATATGGTGGTTTGCAGTAAACTTGAGATTATACTCATTTATACTAATGTATGATAAAAAATTGTTGATTGACAACTCATCACCTTCCCATACTATTAAAATATCATCGATATATCTTTTATATATTTTGATGTTGTTAGAAAAGGGGTTAGAACTCAAAACTGATTCTGTCTCCCAACATCCCATAACTAAATTCGCGAAACTCGGCGCGAAAATAGTGCCCATCGCAGTCCCGCAGGTCTGGATGTAATATGTATTTAAAAATTTGAAGTAGTTATGTGTTAAAGTAAACAGTATAAGGTCACAAATAAGGTTCTTATGTTCAAGGGTCAGAGTAGGGTCTGCGTCTAAAAATGTTTTGCATGCTCTTATACCCGTTTCGTGTTCTATACATGTATACAGAGATTGTACGTCTATAGTGAGCCACCTATACTTCGGGTTCCATTTGAAGTCCTTGAATATATTCAAGACACTTGTAGTGTCTTTGAGGTATGAGTCTAGTTGGATGACATATTTTTTGAGAAATATATCTACATACTCTGAAGTATGTGCAGTGAGGGAGTCTATACCCGCCACGATTGGCCTCCCTGGTGGTTTCTCTAAGTTTTTATGTATCTTAGGGAGGTGGTAGAAGATGGGGATAGTTGGATTTGAGACCAGTAAGTATTGGTATTCCTGTTTGGTTATGGTGTTGTTATGTAACGCTTTAGTAAGAATGGTTCTTAAAGCTGAAATGAAATCAGTTGTTGGATCTGTAGTAAGTTCCATATATGACTTAGTGTCTTTCAGGAGTCTAAGCGTTTCTTCTATGTAATCTATTTTGTTTAGGAGCACTATGCCCCCTCCTTTGTCTGCTTGTTTTATAACTATAGAGTTGTTTTCTTGTAATTTTTTTATAGCAGTAATTTCTGTTTTGGACAAATTGTTACCATTCTTATAATGATGAGTATTTTGACAAAGATCCTTAACCATCAGTTCATGAAATAGATCTATATGGCTACTACGGGATTCAAGAGGGTAGAATTTAGATGTAGGTTTAAGACCTGATTTGGAGATGTTCTCATAGTTGGATATGACCGATGTTTCTTTTCTGGCAAAGTGACGTTTCAAAGTAAGTTTCCTAGTATATTTATTTATGTCGATAAACGTTTGGAATTTATTCAATTTCTGGGTTGGGGCAAAAGTAAGTCCTTTACTCAATATATTAAATTCTGATCTGTCTACAGTGTGTTTGGACAGATTAAAAATGCCATTAGCTTTTAGAAGATCATTGTGGATTATATCGGGTTTCTTCTTTGTTTCTTTATTGCCCCCTCTCTTGCCTCTCCTTCTGTGTATCTGCGCTTCATGGGTGAGGCAAGTTGAATATTTTCCCTTATGGGTTTTCGGTGGGACCCCCTTTCGTAGGGTATATGGAGGGGGGACAAAAAATCATCGCTATCACTAGCGTCTGTTTGTTCTAGTGCTTTAAATCTATTCCTAATAGGTAGATTCTCAAGATGAGGTAGTCTGGGGGGTGAATTACGGCGTGATGTAGTGAATGCCTTCTTCCTATGTGTAGTATGCCATTTGTTAGTATGCTCCGGGTCAGCATAATTTTTGGACGTGTATCGTGAATTATTCTTACTCCACTGTTTGATGTTATTGCTTTCATAATCTTGTTTGTCTCTTGAAAATTTCTTTTCCTTAACCTTAATAATATCCGATTCTATTCTATCAAGTTTCTTATTAAGAACTTGTTCGTTAATGGTGTAGTCTTCCTGATGTTTAAATGGTTCCAGTAGTTTATCCTTATCAACAAGGCTCTCCTCTATTTTGTGAAACAAATTCTTTTTTTCTTGTATGATAATTTTAATCAATTTAATGGAACAATCATGTAGGATGTGGTCCCATTCTTTAATAAACTCAGGGTTGTCTAACCCAAATGTGGGATTCTTATTGATGCGTAGGCCTCTGGGGATCCGATCTGTTTGGACATATTGTTCAAGCCCCTTGATATCCCACCATAATCTCGTTTCTTTAGTTAGGAGTTTCTCCACATCCCAGAAGAGGTTGTCCAGATCTGTATTAGAATCTAGAGCAAACCTATTATCACTAAAGACCTTCTGGCAGCGGTCTGTTCTCTGGTTAATTCTGTCAGAATTTCTCCACATCTTGTGATAGTAAGTGGGGAACTATCTCACTATTAGAGTGATGCAGCCTATTTATTATTTGTACCAAGATAGATATGTGTGTATTATTAGATATAATAAATATTGGCGCTCAAACTCGAAATATGAGAGTGAATAATAATATAGATCACCAAACTTGGTGTACACTTATCTTCATAAGAGTAGGCAGCCTCCCTCTTAATTTTCGGATGGTACTCCGATCGAAAAATAAGTATTGTAAATATAGAAAGAGGGATGATGGCGCCAAATCTAGTGGTGCTAACTGGTACAGAGCGTCCAGACAGTCAGTATTACTGTATACAGAAATATAAATACAGAGTGTTCAACATGTCAGGCTGGTGTAAACAGTATAAACCAATGTTCATATTCCTGATCATATGCCGAAATGCAGACAGAAGAAAGCAGAAAGCAACGTTTCAGATGTATCCGTGACAATCAGTAGCAAGTGATAGGTGGCAACGTACCAAAAAGATATAAATAAACAGCTTATCTGTATCAGAGGTTCTTGGCAATGAGCTCCAGTCAGCTTCAAGAGGTCAGGAACAGACGTGTAGATATCTTATGTAGGTATATGGTAACTGGAACATCAGCCACAGCACAGTCACTGCTCACAATCTCCACTCATACGGTGTGTTAAGAGAGGAAAAAGCCATATAGTGTAGTACTTATGTGCAATAATTTATTCAGCATGTAGCATAATAAAATACACTCACAATATATAAAAGGTTTAAAAGCTTATCTGTTAATCCTGTGGACATAGGATACTGCTACACGATATAGATCACTGGGATGTATAAGAAGTAAACACCAATGGGCTCCACACAGAAGTTCTCAATGGGGTAACTTTTCAGGGATCAGGTAGACAGTCCAGCCTTATGTATACCAGGAATAGTGTATGTAGAACAGCCTCAACGCGTTTCGTCGTATAGACTTCGTCAGGAGGAGTATTTTAAAACAGCACTTATTGCTGTCTTAAATAGCGATGGCGGGCGCCATTTTGCGCATGCGCAGTACAGCGCGATTTTCGCGCATGCGCAGAACGCACTTCCGGTTCAGCGCTATCACTATCTGTATGAAAGGGATGTGTATTGCCTGTTGCAAACAGGTATTGATCCTTATAGGACTCAGAAGTAGTAGGGGCATAGAGTGTTGAAGGTTAAAGCCCCAGAGACTGTATGGGCTAAATAGAACTATTGTAATTGCTGGCGGTGGCCATCTTGGAATGGGGCAAGATATATAACAGTGGAGTACTAGTAAATTATCACAGATCAACATGTGATACTGAAATGAATAGCGGTGGCCATATTGAGTCAGGGCTATGGAGTGAGCTATAGTAGAGAACTCCTGGTGTATAGCCCATAGTATATACATATAAATGTGGAAAATAAAAATATCAAAAAGTCCAGTACGGCTAGGAAATATTCCTCAAAGTACAAGACAAAGCATGCTTACAAATCTTAAAAAAATAGATATTCTGCAGAATATCTTGTACCCAGACAGGCATAGCTGTGTGGTATTGTAAAATTAAATATACATAAGGTAAACACAATATTTTCAGGCAGAATATATAATCAGTAGATACACATACATAAAATCAGCTAATAAAATGGTAATAAATAAATATATATATATATATATATATATATAAAAGGATGTATAATAAAAATAATTAACAATGGTTTATAGGCATACAGGCATATAATATGAAGCAACCACAGATATTTCCGTATGATAATTCATAACATGTATATAAAAAATATCAGTCGTTAAGAAACATATCAATACAATAGATTAAGAACTTATATAGTATAGGTCCAATAAAATTATAAAAAATTATAAAAAAGGTGCTATCTCATAGCCTTCATTTAGCCCAGAGGGGCTCAATGTGTTTAACTGGAAAATCCAGAACATTTCCCGTTTAGAAAGTTTGCCTTGAATGTCTCCACCACGTGGTCCCAATTGGACATGTTCGATAGCTTTGAATGAGATGAATCGTGGATCTGAGTCATGTTTTGTTAGAAAATGTCTGGATACTGAATGGCTTTGTACTTTGTTTTTTATATTGCGTATATGCTCTTGTATTCTAAGTTTGAGAGGCCGTTTTGTTTTGCCTATATATTTCAAACCACAAGTACATTCCAATAGGTATATCACAGATGTTGTGACGCAATTCATATAATTCTTAATATTAAATTTCTTACTATTGTCATGATTATAGAAAATCTTTCGGTCTTTGTGTGCAAATTGACAGACATTACAATGGTTGCATTTGTGAAACCCTGTGGGAGCAGGAAAGGTTGTTGTGTTGGTGGCTTGATTTTCTCTTAACATACTGGGCGCTAGGATATCTTTGAGGTTTTTATTTTTTCTGAAGATGATATCAGGTTTTTCTGGTAGGATGTCTTTTAATACAGGATCCATTTTGAGGATGCCCCAATGTTTGGTAATACAAGTCTGGATTCTCTTTTCTTCACCATTGTAATTCGTAATAAATGGGATTTTATCTATCTTATCGGTCTTGTTCTTGTATTTTAGTAGCTCGGTTCTTTCTACCTGTGAGATTTTGTCGTTAGCCTTGTTAATAAGTGAATCAGGGTACCCTCGGTTTCTAAATCTGTCAGCATATATGGAGAGTTGTTCTTGGCATTGAAGTTCGTTACTGCAATTTCTTTTGATCCTGTGGAATTGTGAGTAGGGAATATTGTCTTTCCACCTTTTTACATGCCCGCTTTTGTAGTGAAGATTTTCTATAATCATGACAATAGTAAGAAATTTAATATTAAGAATTATATGAATTGCGTCACAACATCTGTGATATACCTATTGGAATGTACTTGTGGTTTGAAATATATAGGCAAAACAAAACGGCCTCTCAAACTTAGAATACAAGAGCATATACGCAATATAAAAAACAAAGTACAAAGCCATTCAGTATCCAGACATTTTCTAACAAAACATGACTCAGATCCACGATTCATCTCATTCAAAGCTATCGAACATGTCCAATTGGGACCACGTGGTGGAGACATTCAAGGCAAACTTTCTAAACGGGAAATGTTCTGGATTTTCCAGTTAAACACATTGAGCCCCCTCTGGGCTAAATGAAGGCTATGAGATAGCACCTTTTTTATAATTTTTTATAATTTTATTGGACCTATACTATATAAGTTCTTAATCTATTGTATTGATATGTTTCTTAACGACTGATATTTTTTATATACATGTTATGAATTATCATACGGAAATATCTGTGGTTGCTTCATATTATATGCCTGTATGCCTATAAACCATTGTTAATTATTTTTATTATACATCCTTTTATATATATATATATATATATATATATTTATTTATTACCATTTTATTAGCTGATTTTATGTATGTGTATCTACTGATTATATATTCTGCCTGAAAATATTGTGTTTACCTTATGTATATTTAATTTTACAATACCACACAGCTATGCCTGTCTGGTTACAAGATATTCTGCAGAATATCTATTTTTTTAAGATTTGTAAGCATGCTTTGTCTTGTACTTTGAGGAATATTTCCTAGCCGTACTGGACTTTTTGATATTTTTATTTTCCACATTTATATGTATATACTATGGGCTATACACCAGGAGTTCTCTACTATAGCTCACTCCATAGCCCTGACTCAATATGGCCACCGCTATTCATTTCAGTATCACATGTTGATCTGTGATAATTTACTAGTACTCCACTGTTATATATCTTGCCCCATTCCAAGATGGCCACCGCCAGCAATTACAATAGTTCTATTTAGCCCATACAGTCTCTGGGGCTTTAACCTTCAACACTCTATGCCCCTACTACTTCTGAGTCCTATAAGGATCAATACCTGTTTGCAACAGGCAATACACATCCCTTTCATACAGATAGTGATAGCGCTGAACCGGAAGTGCGTTCTGCGCATGCGCGAAAATCGCGCTGTACTGCGCATGCGCAAAATGGCGCCCGCCATCGCTATTTAAGACAGCAATAAGTGCTGTTTTAAAATACTCCTCCTGACGAAGTCTATACGACGAAACGCGTTGAGGCTGTTCTACATACACTATTCCTGGTATACATAAGGCTGGACTGTCTACCTGATCCCTGAAAAGTTACCCCATTGAGAACTTCTGTGTGGAGCCCATTGGTGTTTACTTCTTATACATCCCAGTGATCTATATCGTGTAGCAGTATCCTATGTCCACAGGATTAACAGATAAGCTTTTAAACCTTTTATATATTGTGAGTGTATTTTATTATGCTACATGCTGAATAAATTATTGGCACATAAGTACTACACTATATGGCTTTTTCCTCTCTTAACACACCGTATGAGTGGAGATTGTGAGCAGTGACTGTGCTGTGGCTGATGTTCCAGTTACCATATACCTACATAAGATATCTACACGTCTGTTCCTGACCTCTTGAAGCTGACTGGAGCTCATTGCCAAGAACCTCTGATACAGATAAGCTGTTTATTTATATCTTTTTGGTACGTTGCCACCTATCACTTGCTACTGATTGTCACGGATACATCTGAAACGTTGCTTTCTGCTTTCTTCTGTCTGCATTTCGGCATATGATCAGGAATATGAACATTGGTTTATACTGTTTACACCAGCCTGACATGTTGAACACTCTGTATTTATATTTCTGTATACAGTAATACTGACTGTCTGGACGCTCTGTACCAGTTAGCACCACTAGATTTGGCGCCATCATCCCTCTTTCTATATTTACAATACTTATTTTTCGATCGGAGTACCATCCGAAAATTAAGAGGGAGGCTGCCTACTCTTATGAAGATAAGTGTACACCAAGTTTGGTGATCTATATTATTATTCACTCTCATATTTCGAGTTTGAGCGCCAATATTTATTATATCTAATAATACACAA